>NW_023596420.1:4292470-4302800 GCF_011947565.3 Pollicipes pollicipes | reverse complement strand
TTTAGGCGGGCAGCTATATTACAAAAGACGGGTGGTCCACGAGGAGCATCAAGCTCAGAAAAACCTCACTGGTTAAAAGCCAAATGGAGACCAGCCATCAATGAAACTTTGTGCTTCTGTGCTTGGGTAGTAACGCCCTCCCCCTCCGCCCGCCCCCCCCCCCCCCACCCCAGGCTACCCTCTACCGCGACTCGCGATACAGCAAGAGTCGCCTAACAGCCAAGAAACGTCATCCTATGCTGATAGCATCAAGAAAGCGTCCAGGAGAAATCCCTGGGTCCTGTTCCTTACAAATATGGGTTCCGCCACCCCCCCCCCCCCCCCCTCCAAACGTTTTACGAAGTTCCATCCCACGAGACGAGAAGTCGGTTCGCGAGCAAGAGGGCCAAGAAGGTGAATAAAATACTTTAGAGCTCAGCACTTAGCCTCCGCGAGCCCTGAGCCCACAACTAAATTGGCACCACGGTAGGCAGAACGTACATGAAAGCGAGGAGCTCGACTAAAGAGGATCCTCCGTCCCGGAAAACAAACATAATTACTCCGGAATTAGCGCTGAAACGGGAGGCGTAACAACGCGAGACGGTCACGTGAACTGAAACTGACACACACACTCCGGCTTTGGTTAAAACACAGCAGACCTGTGTTCGATTCACATCTCTAATTAAAAGCACCAGGAAATCCCGTAATCCGAATCAAAGGTAGTTTTCGTACCGGGTGAGCTGAATCGATATTTGGTAGTAGCAAGTCTATGTTGCTTATTCCGATTCTCACTCTGGATCATAATAAACGAATGAAGAATGAAATGAGCAGAGGCCAAAAAAAAAACACACATAAATGCAAGCGTTTCAATAAATATTCATTTATTCAACAACGACAGCTTCGGAGACATTTGATATCGTTCCCTGCCATTCAAAATTTGCTTCAAGGGCAGTGTTCCTTATATGCATGAGGTTTAAGCTGAAGTAGTCTTGAAAATCAATCAGTGCAGTTCACAGCCATCCCACTGCTAAGACTTCAGACACTCTAGTTCCTGACCCACACTCGCTCGAAGACGCGCAGATTATTTCAACGCCAGTTACGCATGCACGACACAGTAACAATACCGGTACAATCATCTCCGTCTCACCGTCCAATCCAACATTCGCGACCACGACTTCCACATATAAAAGAAGCCAACTAGCTCTCAAGCAATTATGGGCAAGCTGCGCAATCCCCGCTTGCGTATCGCGTTTTGTGCCGCACAGTGTAGGAAGTGCACATGGCTGCCAGTTTTTTACGGAAATAAGGCTTGCCATCCAATAAGTTAAGAATAGCGCCGTAATCGAGTATGTGAAAACAAGTAAGCATCTTAAACTCACGGATAAACATGCAGGAACACCGCCAGAAAGGACCAAAACACGAGCATATAACGATATCTGGCTCAACGGACGCTTCCAGCACCGCCACCGTCATCTCTTGGTAAATTAAAGTACTTCATATGGGTGCCAGGGTGGCAATTTCGCATGGTCAGTTTGGCAGCACCTCGACGGAGTACAAACGCGCCATGGCGCAATCAATGACATTTCGAGGAGCACACTTACCACACCAAAAATTCCGTTGTCTATAGCAGTCTTTGCAATTATACCAATAGTCACGAGTGAGGTTATCTTATCCTGAGGACGGGACAGGAGCCGGCCGTGACCTATTCGTGAGGACAGGACAGGAGCCGGCCGTGACCTATTCGTGAGGACGGGACAGGAGCCGGCCGTGACCTAATCGACGCCAGCTGTTCTACCTGAGGATGGGGCAGGAGCCAGTCGAGACCCATTAGATGCCAGCTGCTCCAAACCCGGGGCGGGAGACGGTCGTGGCCCATTAAACGTCAGTTGTACTACATGGGGATGGGGCAGGGGCCGGTCGTAACCTATTAGACCTCAGCTGTACGAGATGGCTTTTGGGCAAGAACCGATACCCTATCCACTGACTGTTGGCTCCTTAACATACTTCCGGCGTGTCTGGTGGACATCGACAAACGACTTAGCGGCGGAGCGTTGCCAAAATAATGACGCGGATGAATGACGAGCCCCGCGCGGGCGGGACAGGGGGAGGGGCGGGCGACGGGCAGCGTCGCTGGCTGAGCCGTGCGACGCGACGCGCCGTCAGACCCGTGCACGGGAGAATATGTCCAGAACCTGTACCGCTACCAACGAACACATAATAATGTCCAGAACCAGCACCGCGACCAACGAATGCATGCTAACGTTGACATAAAAACCACGAGACGATCTTCGCTACGGCGTTTCTCGAGATTCAAAAGGAAAGGCCTAGTCACGATCATCCCTAGGACCGCCATTAGCTTAGATGTATTTTAAGCATTATCCTTGAAAATACATATTTTGGTACATATTCCAAGTGGCCATGGCGCGACAGTGCAGCCCAGACTCATGGCCACGTTTAGAAACAATTGTAGCGCAGTTAAAATCGTGGTTCTACACGAATCTAACCAGCTGTTCCCATAGGATGTACTTAAGCATTTGTAAGATAAAGAGGTAAACAGCTATGGGTACTTGCCCGATTTTTCAAGGAGTCCTATGAAATACTTTTCACGTGCGAATGTTGCAACTGCAGCAAATCCAAAGTAATTTGTCGTGCATCACGCGTAGTGTCATCGTGGTGTCATCGTGGTGTCATCGACGAATTGGGACGGTCCACGCGTGGTTACCGATCTGGTTTGACATACTGCACCATCGCAAATGCAAATATCTACCAAACGTCTATTTGCAGGGACCACATCCAAAATACAACATGAAATCTTATCCCACGGGGCTTACACCCAGCAGGCACTAACTGAAACGATGGCGCTTAAGGCCTGATGGGGCCCGGTCTGGGCTCGCCGTCTCTTCGGACCTGAACAATGCCAGACAGCGGTGCTCTTCGGATTGTTATAAAACAATTTTAATCGTGTACCTCACAACATGGGAAGGTTTAGGATTTGTTTAACTTCTACCGGCACAAGCGTTCATACACAATACACATCTGCAAAGCACTGCTTAAAGAAAACACCATTAAGCAGCTCAACCCAAATACGATTTTGTACCACGAACACATTTGATTAACTGCACGCCAATGCTAAGATTTTAAACATGAAAACAAGGCGATATGAACGACGTGCTTTCGGCCTCCAGTGACCTCAAGTGATCTGAAGTATTTCCCTTTCCTCCGAACACAGTTTTACATGCACGCACACTCACACTCGCCCAGCATTGTTACCCACTGCCGTTCTGGAGATAATACGTCACATCAAACATGTTTCGAAAATATATCATGAAACGCCTTGTACACGGGGACCAGTCAGAGCAGTGATAAACAGGGTGACTAAGGTCAGACACTGGATTCTAGCTGACGGACCCTACATGTCCATGCTGCGATGGTGACCAAATCGCATGCAACCCAACAAATGACGCCAAAGGCTGGGAACAAGTCATTGTGTTTAAGGCTCCCGTCAAATTTCTGATATGGACTGATTCATTTGTTTTGGTCTCGGCACAATCACAGTTTGTTGAAGGAAGCCCGATCCCAGAACAAACACACATTTCCTGAACATGATAATTCGCATAATCCCGTTATTCGACTGACCATGGGACCAAACCATGACCCATATCCATGGGACCCACCATACGTTTGGACCAAAACGTTTATCATTCATCTATGTTTTGGTCGTTGGGCACCCTTTAAGATAGTTCACTACTTGGCCTTTCTGCCAGCCGATGGTAGGTTCAGCTATCCTCCACTTCAACTTAGCCCATCCTATGAGCATAACAAGCTGTTCTTCCTTCGCAGGTGGCCCATAAATCAGCCATTTACCGCAGCCTCAGGCGCAAGGTGGATTTATTCAGCACAAAAACGGCTATCCCGAGTATTTAACCAATCGTGCCACCACTTCTACACATCACCCTAAAAAACGGTCTGAGACACACTCTTAACCGACTGGCGTCAACTTGACACGAGCATCTCATACGTCAATGAAAAGGCAGCTCGGCGGGTAAACGAAACACTCAGGAGGTCCAAAGCACGTATCAGAGTGGCTCGTGTTAGCGCGCCCACCGTGAAACAAAGCCTGGGGTGATCAGCCCACCCTGAAACAAAGCCTGGGGTGATCATCCCGCCCTGAAACAAAGCCTGGGGTGATCAGCCCACCCTGAAACAAAGCCTGGAGTGATCAGCCCACCCTGAAACAAAGCCTGGAGTGATCAGCCCACCCTGAAACAAAGCCTGGGGTAATCAGTCCACCCTGAAACAAAGCCTGGAGTGATCAGCCCACCCTGAAACAAAGCCTGGAGTGATCAGTCCACCCTGAAACAAAGCCTGGAGTGATCAGCCCACCCTGAAACAAGCCTGGAGTGATCAGCCCCCCTGAAACAAAGCCTGGAGTGATCAGCCCACCCTGAAACAAAGCCTGGAGTGATCACTCCACCCTGAAACAAAGCCTGGAGTGATCAGCCCACCCTGAAACAAAGCCTGGAGTGATCAACCCACCCTGAAACAAAGCCTGGAGTGATCAGCCTTCGCTAAACTGTCCTGCCCATCGGGCCGTCAACGCTGCCCTGCCGGTGACCATGGTTTTTATGGCAAAACGTGGTGTACAAAATCGCGAGCAGGCTTGGTAAAATGAACAGGCAAGTCGAGTTTTACGTAGGCGAGAGCAAGAGCCCAGTCATGTATCGGTTCACTGAACGCCATGGAGACGCCTCCTCACGTAAACTCGACACGCTCTTGGGTGGGCATGCCTTCCAATGACATGCCAGCGTCCTAAATCCTGAATGAAACATTGCCTCTCAGATGCTGAAGCGAGTGTAAGCCTAAACATTGCCTCCCGGATGCTGAGGCGAGTGTAAGTTTTAAGAATCATCGTTGACAAGCAGTTGATGCTTTGTGTTCTTATTTCAATACAGATAAGCAGTATTAATAGCCTTATTCCTCGTAGAAGAACCAGTAAAATACAGAGATACAACTGGCTTATCATATATTATATATCTCTCCATTCTCCTGGTTATTCTATAAGGAATACGGCTTTTAAAACTGCCAAATCTACATGCATAATGCTCCTCGCAAATGCAATTACGAGCTTTTTATTGCGACGTCTAAATCTTGTCAGACACCCTATGCATACTAAATACCGTATTACTGTAACATCAAAGGTACGAACTGCAACAGCTAGCCGGCGCTCCTCTTCCCCTGAACGTCACGTTAATACCATTCTGGAGTAATCGTTAGCAGGCCAAAGATAGAGACGGGTGAACCTGGGTGTAGCGCACGACCTCGACTGTGGCGGCCTGACCTGTGTTGAGGTGACAATGGTCGCCACACTGCTTCTTGCCACACACTCATAGTAGCCGAAGTCGGACTTTCGCAGCGACTTGATGGTGATGTTGCCTTTGTTGATGAACACCCGGTCGCTGGGAAGGCTCTGGTTGTCATGCTGCCAGCAAACCGTAGCAGAGGCTCAGCGAGAATGCAGAAACAAGACATACTACAAAACATGCGCTATATAATGAGACAGGCGCGGAAACAAAGACAGCGGGAGAGACAGAGGGAGACAGACAGGCATACAGAGAGACAGAGACAGAGAGACTCAGCGACTTCTTCCCCAGTGACTCCACCACAGTGGCCATGTGGCCCGGGTTCAACCCAGCTGGGGTCGCTAACCGCAAGGCGACCCATTCATCCATCCTACATAAGGTGCAAAGCTTCACAGACGCCCGAGACTCAGGGATCATCCAAAGCCGTTGGGAGCACGACTGACTGTGCCGCTGGTGTGGGCGCCGGACGTACCCTCCTCCACATGACTTGGGGCGCAGGCGAGCCTTCCACCACGCAAGGCATCTGGATGGCGTCGTGCACCTTGCGCTGGTACAGGTTCTTAGGCCGGAGCACGAAGCGCGGCGGCTCGCGCACCACCACCTGCATCTCGCCCGACTCGCCGCTAGAGCCGTGCTGGTTGAACGGCCGGCAGCGGTAGGTGCCCTGGTGCTCGTGCCGCACCTGCGGGCGCGCGGACGCCGCGGCCGGCTCAGACAATACAACAGATAGTACTACGGCCAGCTCACCGAAGACGACAGATGGAGTCATCGTCAGTTTAGACCAGGCAACGGACGGCGCCACCGCCTGCTCACCGAAAACGATAGATAGAACCATCGTCAGTTCAAACCGCACAACGGACAGCGCCACCGCCTGGCCACGGAAGACAATACATGGAACCATCGTCAGTTCAAACCAGGCAACAGACAGCCCCACTGCCTGCTCACCGGAGACGAGACGACAGATGGAGCCATCGTCAGTTCAGACCTGACAAAGGGCGGCGCCACAGCCTACCCACCGGAGACGACAGATGGAACCACCGTCAGTTCCAGCCAGACAACGGATGGAACCACCAGAGACGACAGATGGAACCACCGTCAGTTCCAGCCAGACAACGGACGACACCGCAGCCAGCTCACTCGGGAAAATGACCAGACCACGGACAACACCGCATCCAGCTCTCGCGGGAAAATGGACGCTGCCGCGCCCGATTCAGACGACGCAAATGACGGGACTAGACAGTGCCAGACACAATGCTACAGACGACAAAAAAGGTCCGGTGTTTAAATGACGCAAACATCGAACAAGGATGACGATGACACCTTTGCATCAGCTTTACATACTGGACGTTGGGCTAGACGCACATCATCGCATACTGCGGCATTTTTCCATCTGGCATCACTTATCTCTGATCTCGCCGTCATCTCGTTGGTTTCACGATGTTGACTGGTTACAGTTTGTTAAAAACAAAATAGCAGACGACCGCCGATGCAAGCCGGTCTGGCAGAGCGCTATCGCGTGGACACACTGGCTGGTATCAATTACATCCGGATTACGGAACGTCGCGCATTTGTGTAGGCTGTAAATGCAATACAATAAATTGCATTTAGTAAAACAGCAAAAGAATACGTGCACAAAAAAGACATCCGAAATTTAGGCTAAGGGGATGAGGTGCGTGCCAGTCACATGGTGCGCACGTTTGGTCGTGTCAGTCTCATATAGTTTTCAGTTGACAGGGATGCTCGTGTGCCTTGCAGCACAACATGCGCGCGCAACTGTGATGTTGAGAGTAAGAACGCCTTACGCGGTAACTATGCATCTCTGACCATCACACGGCATTTGGGCCCAGCCAGAGAATTGCAAATATTAATAATACGAAGTTGATAGTGTATGCAGGAGAAACGAGGCATGATAAATGCTCGTGCGAAGGCGCTACCAGACAGAAAACAGGCGTGTGTAACGCCATGTGATATACAGGAATGCCCGCACGACGGAAATATGCGACACGCAGGATTGCTAACCGCCATGAAACAAGCGATGCGAACAATTGCGTACGCCGATAATCGCATTTACAAAGGAATGTGATACGAGAAAATGCGTATACGAAGCAATGCCATTCCAAGTTCTGTCTTGGAACATCCCCAGTGGATCAGAGTTCCACACGACAGTCCAGGCCACACCCGGCTCGGGCGAGGGCGACAGACAGGGGATGATATTGTGGTCTTACAGCCAGGCAGTCATAAGTCACCTCCCCCATCACAACCGCGATCCTCATCAATGGCTGCCCAACAAACCACAAGATCAAAATATCCGTGTTCATATTCGCCACACGCGCAAAGGACACAGCCCGAGGCACCGTCCACACTGTGACCCATTTCGATAAAACCGCGCAGGCGGCTGTCCGTTCGGGGGGGACACCAGGAGTGGCGCATCCGAGACATATAATCTCCTCACTTTAAAGCTAGTCAAGTTTCACCCTTATAGCTTAAAGTGGGCGACCGCGTTGTCAAACATCTCGTTCTGTCTCATGTAACAGAATACTAGTGCCACGAATACTAGTGCCACGAAATAATCACTAAGAAAATGCGGATAAAGGCGAAATGCTTCACAGCATAGGAGACCACAAACTAGCTGAGCAGCGACACGAGGCTTGACTCACCGACTCTATCAGCAGTGAGCCGTTGAGTAGCAGCGTGACGCCCGGCACGTTCTCCGGCTCGTACTTCCGCCCGTTTCGGAACCACGTGACAAACTGGATGGGAGGGTTGGACTTGATGTGGCAGCGTATAACGCCCTGCAGCCCGGTCGGCAGATACTGCACCGAAGGCGTGTATGGCACGTGAGCCGCGTCTGAAGCACGTCACAGGTCACAGGTCACACTCAGACGGCACGGGGCACTATCGCGGCTGTGCCCGGCGCATGGCGAGCGCTGGAACAAAAAGGCGGAGCTAGACTTGGGAAATTTTTAATTAGTTATCGGCTTTTATCAGAAATAAAAGAAGAATTTCCACAGTCTGCCCACCAAAATGGCAATTTTGACACGGCCAGTCTCACAGCGACTCTGACGTGATACAAATGCTACATGACGTGACCAAGCGATGACGTAATGGGAAGCATGTTTACTGAGCAGTGAAATTTTGGCTGCTGGAGCAGTCTTCGCACTTACAAGCATACCAATAGTTACAATGGCGCTTTTCCGTCGTATCTGATGTTTGCCTCAATATCTTCAAATATGAAGCATTCCCTTCAACCCCCGCCCAATGCAAGTTTTTCATCTTTCACCACAAGACGGCGGGGAAGGGGGACAAGAGGTTATACGGTTGTAGCGTGAGGGCCAATGTTACAACTGTTAAAAACAGATGTCAACGGGCAAATATAGAATCCTCTAGCTCTTCCAATTCGTACCGACTATTCGTGACTGTTGCATGGCACTCTGGCACTCCAACTCTCTAGCGCTTCCGATTCGTACCAAATATTCGTGCCTGTTGCATGGCACGGCGCATCACATCGATATTGAATCGCATTGAACTAGAATGAAATATGATGTTGTGCACACAGAAACGTCACCTTTAAATTCAAACCTTGAATGGAAGAAGCCAGGGAGATCAACTGCCGGTTAAAATGTGACACTAAACTTCATAAATCATGTCTGTGGGAAAGCATTTAATTCAGTCTGTGACTGCCTGTTTGAAAAGCATGTCTCGCGACATACGAACTGCACAGCTGAATAATCCAGCATGGAAACGAGCCTTCGGTAATGGTTTGGTCTTAAAATGGTTTGAACATGCGTGGGGACATTTCACACTTAATCAGTTCACCTTAGATAATAGCATACAGATACAGTCAATTCACTGACCCGATGTTGGTGGCATTACTATCAACATTTTCTTGCGACGGGCTGAACTGCACGGTTGGGAGACGTGCATAAAAATGCTCTCTTAGAATCAGGCGATAAATTATTACAGCATGTGTTAAAATGTTCGTCTATTGATAAATGCACTTTAAACAAATGCATCCAAATCTCAACGCTTCAGCCTCAAATACTTTTCGTGCTAGGTTTGAAGAGAACTTTATGACTGCTTGTCTAGCCTTTGCGAAGGAGTGATTTCGAGCCTGGTGCCCACTGGTCCGCTTCCCTTCACTTACACTGGACCTCGAGGAAGCCTGAGGCCCGCTCCGGCCTGCCGATGCCGTTGGAGACCTCGCAGGTGAACATGCCGGCGTCTTCCGCCGCTACCGGGTCGATCACCAGCGAGCCGTTGCCCGAGATTTTGAAGCGTTTCTCGAGGCCGCTGTGCTGCTCCACGGGGATGTCGTCTCGGAGCCAGCGCAGGCTGAAGTTGGACGGCCGGGCGCGGCCCTCGCACGTGAACACGGCCCGCGTCGCCTCCATGCGCGTCAGGTTCGCTGGCCCCGTCACAATGGCGGCGTGGCCTGCGGGTCACGTCGGCGATTGTCTTACGGTGTTACTTACGGCGACGCGCGGTGGCAGCGCCGCTTATTCACAGGGAGCTCGACTGTAACGCCACCTATACAAGGCAAGTCGCTGAGTACGTCAACCACTCTCAAATATGACTGGCTGGTGTTTCCAGACTGCTGTTGTTTCCACACAGCAAAATAAATCTAGTTCGCGTGTCTTCTTCCTGAAACTTTATCTAGCAGAAAAAACCAACCGGACCCTGAAATTGCAGACCCATCTTCAAACAACGGACAGATTGCCAGCAGATCTTACCGCATCATTGACGTTAACATCACTGGACATAACTACCACACAAGGCCCTCCATCAAGCATAGAATATTCCCTCCGGCATTTCAGCAGGAACGCAGGGGTGTAGCTTCTTATTCTCCGCCTCTCCCCCCAGTTTGGGAAGAAAGTGGGGCAAATAAAAAAAAACATTTGTTGGCCTATTTTGGGGATAGGATGCTTCACTATTCACAAATGAGACCACCCCCAACTCTCTTTGCAAAACTGCGCCCATGCACGAGCGTTTCA
>NW_023596420.1:4275149-4291536 GCF_011947565.3 Pollicipes pollicipes | reverse complement strand
CGGTCTCGGCCACGGCCCCCGGCCCCTCGGCCACGGCCATCACTCTGGCGGTCTCGGCCACGGCCCCCGGCCCCTCGGCCACGGCCATCACTCTGGCGGTCTCGGCCACGGCCCCCGGCCCCTCGGCCACGGCCATCACTCTGGCGGTCTCGGCCACGGCCCCCGGCCCCTCGGCCACGGCCATCACTCTGGCGGTCTCGGCCACGGCCCCCGGCCCCTCGGCCACGGCCATCACTCTGGCGGTCTCGGCCACGGCCCCCGGCCCCTCGGCCACGGCCATCACTCTGGCGGTCTCGGCCACGGCCCCCGTGACGTCAGCCCCGCCCCGCTGACCTTGTACCAGCTGATGACCGGCTCCGGGGTGCCCCTGGCCTCACACGCCAGGATCTCCGAGTCTCCGACGTTGACGAACAGGTTCTTTGGAGGAGTGGTGACCAGCCGGGGAGGAGCTGCGGAACACCGTCGACACGTCGGTAAGGGCGACACCAACTAACCTCGATCATCGCCAGCAGATGGCGCATGCTCACCGGCGAGGTTTGAAAACCCAGCTGGCATGTTTTTCTCACAAAAACGATGATGTTGGCATAATGGTGATGATTATGACGGCATTTCTCACAAAAAACGAGATGACATGTTATCACAGACGCATAACATGGAAGTATATATGCACGTACGCCATTGACGTCCCCGCACAGAAGCACATACCACGGATGTCAAAATGGGCTCAATCACACAGGCACGTGGTGTGATGTCCCGGTCGGCTCAATCACACAGGCACGTGGTGTGGATGTCCCGATCGGCTCAATCACACAGGCACGTGGTGTGGATGTCCCGATCGGCTCAATCACACAGGCACGTGGTGTGGATGTCCCGATCGGCTCAATCACACAGGCACGTGGTGTGGATGTCCCGGTCGGCTCAATCACACAGGCACGTGGTGTGATGTCCCAATCGGCTCAATCACACAGGCACGTGGTGTGATGACCCGGTCGGCTCAATCACTCAGGTACTTGATGTGGATGTTCAGATGGCCCCAGGTACACAAACACGTACCGCTTACGTTCAGGTGGATACAGCGCGGGTACGTACCGCGAACGTCCACGTGGATACAGGCACGGGCACGTACCGCGTACGTCCAGGTGGATAAAGGCGCGGGCACGTACCGTGTACGTCCAGGTGGATACAGGCGCGGGCACGTACCGTGTACGTCCAGGTGGATACAGGCGCGGGCACGTAACGCGTACGTCCAGGTGGATATAGGCGCGGGCACGTACCGTGTACGTCCAGGTGGATGTAGGCGCGGGTACGTACCGTGTACGTCCAGGTGGATATAGGCGCGGGCACGTACCGTGTACGTCCGGGTGGATACAGGCGCGGGCACGTACCGCGTACGTCCAGGTGGATGTAGGCGCGGGCACGTACCGTGTACGTCCAGGTGGATACAGGCGCGGGCACGTAACGCGTACGTCCAGGTGGATACAGGCGCGGGCACGTACCGTGTACGTCCAGGTGGATGTAGGCGCGGGCACGTACCGTGTACGTCCAGGTGGATATAGGCGCGGGCACGTACCGTGTACGTCCAGGTGGATACAGGCGCGGGCACGTACCGTGTACGTCCAGGTGGATATAGGCGCGGGCACGTACCGTGTACGTCCGGGTGGATACAGGCGCGGGCACGTACCGCGTACGTCCAGGTGGATGTAGGCGCAGGCACGTACCGTGTACGTCCAGGTGGATATAGGCGCGGGCACGTACCGTGTACGTCCAGGTGGATACAGGCGCGGGTACGCACCGCCTACGTCGAGGTGGATGTAGGCGCGGGCACGTACCGTGTACGTCCAGGTGGATACAGGCGCGGGCACGTACAGTGTATATCCAGGTGAACCCATGTGGATACAGGCGCGGGCACGTACCGTGTATATCCAGGTGAACCCAGGTGCCGTTTCCCAGCTCGGCCGGTGACCGGTCCAGAAAGTGGACGACACACTCGTACCAGCCAGCGTCCATTTCGGTGATGTTGGTCATGTTGAGCGAGGCCATGCCGTACTGTGTGCTCCGCAAGTCCACCCGGCGGACCCGGCCCTCGTAGCTGTCGGCCACGTGCGGAGGGTAGCCGTCGTACCAGATGTACAGGGGCGGATGGAGCTCCTGCCGAAACACGCGGGCTGCTTAGTCACCAGATGTACAGGGGCGGGTGGAGCTGCTGCCGAAACACACTGGGCTGCTTAGTCACCAGATGTACAGGGGCGGATGGAGCTCCTGCCGAAGCACGCTGGGCTGCTTAGTCACCAGATGTACAGGGGCGGGTGGAGCTCCTGCCGAAACACGCTGGGCTGCTTAGTCACCAGATGTACAGGGGCGGATGGAGCTCCTGCCGAAACACACTGGGCTGCTTAGTCACCAGATGTACAGGGGCGGATGGAGCTCCTGCCGAAACACACTGGGCTGCTTAGACGACGGTCGAGGGCTGTCAGGCCTCAGGAGATGCATGGATTCCACTGCAATTCCGTGGCTAGACAAATCTGACACACACAATCGTTAGCCCCACGCAAAAAGCTTAACACTAATGCCCCCCCCTCCCCCATTTGCATATTTTAATGACTAGGAGGATGTCACGTTGCCCCTCCTTCCAAAAATGGTCCCGGGTCGTCGGGTGGTTATTGAACTAGCACACAACACAACTCTACAAACGCTACCGCGGCGATTTATGTTTCCTTTGGCCAGCTTCTACTTACTCTACTCTACTCTCCCATCGGTGGGCAAAGGGTTAAATGAGCGTGTGGATGAATGCAAACCTGTACGGTGTACCGCTCAATTACCTAACCTGAAAAGTGTGTACGGTGCAACACATAAACAGCAAACATTAGTGAAAGTACCTTCACTTGTTGCACCTTGGACGCTTATTTTCCAATCGGGCGAAAAATAGCGCTGAGCGGACACGGTCATCACCATTCCTGTCCCATTCGCTGCACGGCTGCTTACCGTACAATACAAACATTCACTGCCTGCCTGTCTGTTATGTTGGCATATTGTGTAACTGTGAGATGCCAACCAATGCTCTGTGGCAGGAAGCGGTACTATATTGATGCCATCGACGCGCCGCCTCTTCGTGCTGCAAAGCAGGCTTGAACCACAACTGAATAACGATCTGTCCGATGTCTCGATGGCGCGGCGGTCGCGGCAGTTGCGCCGGAAGTGTGTCCCAGCGACCCAATAGTGTTTAACTGCTTAGCATGTATATATGCATACATACTGTGTGTATATGTATGTACGTATACATACATACTGTGTGTATATGTATGTACGTATACATACATATGTATATATATATGTATATATATATATATATATATATATATATATATATATATATATATATAGCCCAGGGATGTAGCCAGCCTGTGCGGACCCCGATGGTGAGAACGTATCTATCTCGGCTCTTGTCCTGAAAATCCGTAATACTGCAGGTGGCATGCAGGGACCAACGTGACAGGCAAGTCGTGAGGCCGTTACAGTGCCGTGACCACTCATCTGACGACGAATACAAAGGCAGAGACGAAGGCTATGGCTACGATTATGATGATGGTGATGATGGCGATGAGGTGATAATGATGGCAACAACGATGACAGGCCATAAACTACACAGGCCTCTCAGGCCGCGGCGCACTCGGTCAGCGGAATGGTCGGAAGCGTCGTGCCGCGTCACTTTCATGTTTCTTGTTGATTCCAGTGGCCGCCTAATTAACACAGTAAAGTTTGTTTCCCAGGCAGTCCTCCAAACTGACGAAAAGCCGCGAACCGGCGTGACACGCGGATCGTGAAGTCGGGACAATGCCGCAATCACTCGCCTGTTTCCTCCACTCGATGACGTAGGGCACGGGTTGGCCGTCGGGGAAGTCCAGAGGGCAGTCAAGCACCACACCCTGCCCGACCAGCGCCGTCAGGTGCTTCGCATTCTGCAGGTTCAATCCTGGCGGTCACACAGCGGCCGGCGTGAACACAGGTGAGTCACACAGGGGCCGACGTGAACACAGGTGACGGTCACACGGGGGCCAACGTGAACACAGGTGACGGTCACACGGGGGCCGACGTGAACGCAGGTGACGCTCCCCGCACGCTGCTCCCGTCGTACACACGCACTACGCACATGCCCTGGTCGCTCAACGCTTGCTACGAGAAGCTCGGAAAAGAGTCGGCCTCGTCCAAGTAAGCGAGGATCATCGTTCCCACATGTGCACGCCTGTAGGATATGTACATATATATATATATATATATATATATATATATATATATATATATATATATATATATACATAGTGCTAAGTAGCACCATCAGATCTATTTAATTTGATTATGTGTGGCTATATACGAGTTGTAATGTATAACGCTCCGCGAAAATACATAGTGCAATAAGTCATATGTTTTCAAATTAAAACATGAGTAGTACATCAGTACAGCACCCCACACGAAACCAAGAAGCAACAGCCACGTGCAAGTTCATTCCTTCTTTAGGCACAAAGCTATAGAAATCTCACACTTGTGTATTTTACGCAGTCAAAACATGGCATTTTCCCACTTATACTTTAAGAGGATAACATTTGCGCCAAAGTTCGTCATACGAAGCTGTTTCCCAATATTAAACACACAAAGGATCACAAAAAGTGGTCTGTTTTCCTTTCATTAGCGTCATAAGTCCGCTTCAGTTGCGCATGTAGTAGCACACTACAACAGGATGGGAAGGTACTCGGCCCGTCACATCTTTGTAGAGTTACGAAGATGTTACCCCGTTGGTATAAGGCATATATATATATATATATATATATATATATATATATATATATACACTGCGTAATGGAGTGATGACGTAACGGACCATTATCCACGGATAAGAAAAACAGCAGATGTTGACTCTGTGTCTGGTATAAATTTTGTGCAGCACAGATGGAAAAACTATAAACATTTCTTCAGCTCACATCTTGCCAAGTCCCATCTCTTCAACGTACAAAAGGCGCAACAATAGTCATAGGCTTTAGTTAGGTACTTGGTAGCAATCTACTGGGTTTGCGATCTTAGGTTGGTAAGCATTAAGCTATTGTACAGTATTTTCATATGTTGTTAATATTTTGGCGAAAGTAAAAAGTGACACACGAAGTAGATGAAGTGATGATTAGCAACCATAAATAACTAAGCCGTGCTCCACTCAAATCTGCCTATTGGACAAATGCGAGCAATCTCATCCCTTTCCACGAGTAGGCTTTTAGCAGCAGAGGCAGCATTCTCACGCCTTTAGACACGGCTGAGCTGCGCACTGCTGAACGCTCCGTAAGATGACTGGTGCCTGACTGGTGAGGGCTCTGTCTTCAAAGGCAGTCTCTCAAGTACCTCATGAAATCAGGCGGCTGGCGTGGGTCAGGACCATCAGAATAATAACGCAGTTTGCTTTAGACTGAGTTAGTGCGGTTGGTATGTGAGTTGTTGCCCATGAACATGCCCAGGTTTAACAGTCCTGCAATGGGCCACTGCCGTGCTTCCCATCATTTAAAACGCAAACTATGGGCATATAGCGAACCCATTGTGGTTTACTAAGACGCTAAAAGCCCAAGAACTACCAACATTGACGTCAGGTTCGTTTCAGCAAGACTTCCTACCATCTGGCACAATTATATTTTTCCAAGTTTGGCCACATCACGGAACATAAACTAGCGAGTACATAGATGCAGATGTTTGGCGTTTGAGAATGCACTAGTGTGGTGTTCTCCATCTTCAAGGTTCAACCCATTCGAAAAAGAACACGAAAAACCAAGCACAGCTACCTTAGGAGAGACCGCTTTGCTAGGTAAACCGTTTGGCAGAAAATTGGGACCACCAACCATTCCATAAAATGCATAACTTTCCAGGCGGCCGCTCAGTCCGCTAGCCGAGCCCGGTCGGTCGGCGGTACCTCCATCAGGCCGGTGTGTGCGGCCGCTGATGGTGTTCGTGTGACCATTGATGGCGGCCGCTCAGTCCGCTAGCCGAGCCCGGTCGGTCGGCGGTGCCCCCATCAGGCCGGTCTTTGCGGCCGCTGGTGGTGTTCGTGTGACCTTTGATGGCGGCCGCTCAGTCCGCTGGCCGGGCAACGTCGGCCGGTGGTACCACCATCGGGCCGGTGTGTGCGGCCGCTGGTGGTGTTCGTGTGACCTTTGATGGCGGCCGCTCAGTCCGCCGACTGTGCCAGGTCGGTCGGCGGTGCCCCCATCAGGCCGGCGTGTGCGGCTGCTAGTAGTGCAGCTCATTTGAGACCGTGTGACCTTTGATGGCGGCCGCTCAGTCCGCTGGCCGGGCCCGGTCGGTCGGCGGTGCCCCCATCAGGCCGGCGTGTGCGGCTGGTAGTAGTGCAGCTCAATTGAGACCGTGTAACCTCTGATGGTGGCCGCTCAGTCCGCTGGCCGAGCCCGGTCGGTCGGTGGTACCTCCATCAGGCCGGTCTGTGCGGCCGCTGATGGTGTTCGTGTAACCTCTGATGGCGGCCGTTCAGTCCGCTGGCCGAGCCCGGTCGGCCGGCCGGCGCCGAGCCAGCCGCCCTGAGCGGCGCGGCGCCGCTGGTCGATATGTGCCGCCAGCGCTGCCGTGTCGCGACGGCCACCGAGCCACCAGATGGCCCCACTGCCATGCGGCCGTGATGGCGCGCCGCAACGCCACGGCACGGCATCCCGGAGGACGGCGCGCTCCTCGCGCTAGCCAACGGCTCGGCGCGGGCCGGCCGCGGCGACTCTTCCACCGCGCTGAGCAAATGCAGTCAGCTGATGACACCACGCAGGCAATAATGACCTCCACAGGCTACACTCGTGGCTGCATCAGTAGGCTGATTATAGCCTGCTCCGAGACTATGGGGACTGCAAAGACAGATTGCCAGCGCTAACAAGCCAAGGAATAGGGCAGCATCTGCCAGAACGTCATGGCCCGTAACGAAAGAACACAGCACATCTTTGCCATCTTTTGGCACCAATCCCCGACAAAAGCTGGTAACCGATTAGGCAGAAGGGCGAGGCGCCAGCATGAAAGGCGCCGAGCATCCGCGAACGCTAGCCAGTGCAGTCGGGGCCAAGGCTGGGGAACACACGAGTGGGGAAGGGGGAGGGGGACGCACGCAGCTGAGCCGCTCGCCAATATTCGTGCAGCAGTATGGTTGGCAGCGCTTTCAAGCCAATTCAGCTGTAAAAGTGCATGAAAGCATATCAAAGATTTGAATAAAGTGTGAGGCTTTTGCGTTCTGACATTGATGTGAAACGGACGAGGACTTCGATGATTTCACACTCATAGGTGCCTTAACACCAATGCTCGTCCCATTTTCCGTCTCCGCGTCGTACGGCATAGATTCCTAACCGCTTGTGAAGCGCTCTCCCCCCCCCCCAAAAAAAAAAATTGAGAAAGAGAGATAAAGGAGCCATTCTTGCCTTAACCTCTACAATACATGAACAGGCAACGTAACAAAAACACATTCGCACAGAAGCCGGCCTAAAACGAAACGCTGCCACGTGAAATGGAGCCAGTGAACGGGGTGGAGCGCACACAACCTTATCGCGCACTTCAAGAGACGGCGAACCCGCGTCTAGGTTTGCAACAAGCCAGGCAGAGGGGATCACAGATTCTTTGAAAGCTTGTGAAGATAGACCACCAGATTGAGGGAGGGTAAGCCACAATGTTCAGGATTCCTCGACAGTCGGTACACTGGGTTGTCGATTGTCTTGAAAACAGAACCGCTCTCACGGAACTTTACACTTCTCGTTCACCTAACATTACCAGCGTGTTTTGCGAAGCGTTGGGCTAAACATTAATTGGTTTTCCCGCGCTGATACCGGCAACTACGACGGGGAGCCTAACTCCTGTAATATTGCAACATCGCACTGGTACGGAATAACCCAACTACAACCGGCTCATTTTTGCAGAGGACCAGGCAATCAAGAGATATGCTGTTTTTTGCTTTTTAGCTGGCACTTGCCTGAGATGGAATGCTGAATGACAGACGGTCTAACGCCCACCAGAAGCCGAAACGCTAAGGATCACTCAGTGTTCGCGCTTCTTCTATGACTCAATGACTGCAGTCCTTACAATATTGCGTACTTGTACTTCTATCTCAACGTCAGCACAGTTTGACACTTTTGTGACCATGTGTGACCTATGTGAGCCCTCCATGTGTGACCTATGTGTGACGTCCTTGTGTGACCTGTCGCGCATGTAATATGGTAATATCGCACAGAGGTGCAGAAGATCCGCCGAAGTAATGTATCTAAACTTTGCCACAATGGGATCAAATGGCCAGTTAATGCTGTCCCAGTTTTCCGCCCGCTCCATTATTCTTCCCTTTTTAACAACGCTTCAGTTTAAATCCCTTGATAAATTCACCATATCATAGCAACGGCCTGTCGTGGGCGATAACTTTTTGAGATTGACGCAATACGTAGCTCACACTTCCGTTAGCGCATGTCTTTTGGCCTCTAATTACTTACGAATTTGACTAGCAATTTCATGCCGTGCAGGCTAGATGAAACCAGTGAATCACCCGTATAGATGTGACTAATGAAACATCCGTAAAGATGTTACCTATCTAACACACGCACAGATGTTACCAATCAAACACCGTACATTATCTCACCGATCAGGTACAGGTACACGTACAGGTGTTTCCAATCAAACAATCGTAGATGTCACCAATGAAACACCCGTACATATGCTTCTAATGAAACACCCGTACACATGTTATGCTGGATGAAACTAATGAAACCCCTGTGTAGATGGTATGCCCTACATGTGCGTAAGTCATTTTCAGACGCGTCGTTCCCGTGTTCTGTCAAACTGGGTACAGTGCGGAAGCGTTCATTTGTGCCCGATTCACAAAGTAATTTTGTTAAGCCTATGGCAGATCTAGTTCAGACCTGCCGAGATCAAGATCACTGAGTCGCACTAGCATACGACAGCATACTTTCTGTACTACATCAGCTTGTCATACACTGGTGATGCTTTCACACCCTGGGCTTTAAATGAGGTAACCTCGACAGTTGCCAAACTTACAGCACGCTGGTGGTCGTGGAAGACTACGAATTCGAAACACACTATCTAGTCAGTACCGGGGTTGTGGCGGTAGTTCCCACACCCTAAGAGCAGCGAGGCATTTCTGTGTTACAAAGAGATATAAAGGACTGAAGAAAACGGAATGCAATGATGATGAACCGAAAATGATGACGGAAATGAGTTAAGGGCATGTTTCATATTTCAGGATATTTAAGCAAACATTCTATATGATTGAACAGGCCCATTTATAACTTTGGAATACCTTTAAAGTGAGAAAGGCTGCTCTTGGCAACACAATTTATCTGTTTACCAAATATGCTCCTCAATGCGTCATGGTTTGATTACGTCATCGTACCTTGCACAACAACGACTGAGAGCCAATTGACGACCGTTAGACCTGGAAATTGCGCTCATGAACGCCTCGGCAATTATATTATTTTTGATATTGATCACCCGAGGGCTTATGGAACGGCAGGATTTTAATGATGTTGTCATGACGTCACGAATGCCAGGGTAACTGAAATGCTGTCCCGAAAAACCTTTCCCAGTTTTCGTGCGCGTGTAGCTCAGAAACTAAAGGGGCTTAGGTCTCAAGACGGACAGGATTGTGAACAGCACCGAAAGGTCCTCAAGATATAGCCATCTTGAAGACCTTTCGGTGCTGTCAGTTAAAAATCCCACATAAATGTGGAACACTCCCTTCTAGTGAATTGCTACAAAAGATGACCATCCCAGCCACAGTGCCCAAGAGTCCCATGAACGCGACTCAGGAAACCATTAACAGCGCTTTCCAGGGTGTCTAGATTAACTTAAACTTCTCTTGATGTATGGGTAAAATGGTTTAGTTTTTTCAACTGAGCATGCCAGGCCGCTCTGGCACCAAAAAGTGGAAACAAATATGCAAACCCAACGCAAAAAAAACCTCCGCCACACAAAGCTCCAGTCAGGCAAAGCATTCAAAATATATGCTGGCATGTTATGTAAGAATTTAAGAAAAACAACAGTGGTAAATAGTGTTAAAAATCATGACAAACTGTCGCCATCTGATCCAACTCAAGTATAATGAAAACCTCCATAAACGCAGGGTGGCATGACAGCTCCATAAACACAGTGCCGGGTCCATGGTCATCTGACAGCTCCAAAACTTCAAACGAATTTTTTACAAAGATCACTAGAATTAAATATCAAAGATCAAACTACAGAATCAAAGAGAAGATAATTCACTAAAGACCAGAAATCCAAAGGATAAACAAATGGCCAAGTCATAATCGCGTATCACACGTACTTCATCAATTAGTTATAAATCTAACGATTATAGGTTCCTCAAATCAATCAATCAATCAATCAATTTTCAATCAGCTGTATATGATTTACTTATTTCCGAAATGGTTATCCAAGATAGCCAAAATCTAATGTAAGGCAAATTTCAGATAACAACGTCGATTACATAGGTTGAACAACTTCACAATTCGTATGAAACATAATACATAGTACTTTATTCTGTGCGCACAAAATATAATTGCAATGTTCTTCAATAAAATAATTATACGGAAGCTGGTAAATCCCAAATTCCGATTTGAAAAACGCCGGTTGGCCAGCGTCATCAAATAGGCTCTGTGTTGTGGCTTCTGCCCGGCTTTACCTAGTATTTCTATCGTATTCCCTAGCCGTTGGGTTCATCATAATGCATGGGCAAGGTCCTTTATCGACAAGATAATTCCGAGTCAAAGTTATACACGACCTCGGATCACCTGAAATGACCCCTTGAAAACCATTCACCTCAGTCGTGCTCATCAGGATTTAAAAAGAAGTTGCCAAATGGCCAACTAGATTTTCAACCAAAATTTGCACTGTTAAGTATGCCCCAAACTAGTTCATGCCTTGGGCATAGACTAGTTTATCTAGACAGTCTGGTTTATTCAGGGCATAGCCTAGTCTTTTGGTCTATTCCCTAAAACTTGTTTGAAAATGTCTGAGCCAGTTCGCTTTATTTGTAACAATAAAATACTTTCATGCTTGCTATACATGTTACACATGCCTTTGCACACCATTTCAGCGTCCGCCACTTTGCATTTACACGCATCATTACGGCGGGCGTTTCGTCGTTGCCATAGTAGAGACCTTTGGGTACAAAACAAGCGTTTGCAATGAGTATGATTATATAAATGGATCCGCATCTTTATTTTAGCCTAAAATTCACAAAACTGTGCCACAAAACCTCCCATTCCATGTCCTGCCCTTGCAACTGAATGCTTTCCAGAAAATATACATTCCATCGAGCTCATTTCAGCAAAATGTGCAGGTGAATTCCATGAGAAGTCACAACTGCGTGCCACTGCCGCTGGCGGTTAGGAAGCAGCATGAAAACATTACTTGGGGCACAATCTGAGCCTACCGGAAAAAAACGGAACGGAAAAAAATTGACTGGTTCTAATTGGCATGCCTTTATTCGAGATCAACAATGATATCGACGGAGGCCAGGTATGACATCTACAGAGCCGGGTCCGGTCCAGTCAGTGCAGTGGTTAAGCTGGGAGCATCTGGGAGAGCAGACGTTCGGGGTCCGATTCCGCTCCATGTCCGTTCATCCCGCCAGAGTGAGAGGCAGGCGACGCCACACGACCGCAGCAGCTGAGGGTGTCGGCAAGCCCCAATATCACAGAGAACTAGGTATTCTGCCTGGGGTCCTGGAGTAACAGATTGTAAGTAGGTGCCGCCCATTGGGAGTGCATGTCCGCGGTGACCCCCTTCATCAGTAGTTGCACAGAACACAAACCGTTGCTATGATTTTGAACTGTCAGAATGCCAGATACTAACGGATCCCACTGGTCCGTGTTTGCCCGCGCCAGAAACTAAAAATAAAGCACTGTTGATGAGACTCGTCGCGCACAGTTGCAAAAAAATACTACGCACATAGATCAAAACCAATTCTCCCTATGTGTGTTGAATACAGCGATTTGTTTCTCCATTCTGTTGTGCTCAGCATCCTGCGAGAGACATAAATCAACCATCAGACATCAAAGAGTTTTAGTGGCCGTAGCCGTACGTTTTTTGCCAGACGTATCGAGATTCGTGCCTTGAATAGGCTGAATCAAGTATTTGCATAGTTGATGTATAGCACGTGCACGTTTAACGTGTAATTTTTACGGTGTCTTCCTTTTACGCGTGAACATTTGGCGGAGTCAGCAATGCGCGTGTCGAAAGTTTGCGCGTTTATCTTTTGCAGTGACGATATTTTCCGTGTCTTGTTTGCCTGATGTTATTTTGCAGGCCGATATTTTCCATGCGATATTATGCGATCGATCTTGTGTGTCAATATTTAGCAAGTGGATATTTTGTTCTGTTAGCACTTCTTATGCCGCTATGTAATGAGTACTAAGGGACAATGCAATGTCTGCCTGAATCTTGATTTACCACGAGTTGCTGGACGAGTAGCGGTGAGACGGGACTAACGCTCACCATTCTAGCGGCTGGGCTGGGGTGGAGACCACGCGTGTCATGTGTGGGTGGGTGACCCTACATCGTCACCGACTAGGGTACAGCCCCAAACGACACCTCTCAATCACACCCCATTTGTGTGGCCATGTAAATGTACGGCGACAGCCAACTTCCTGCCTGCTTTAACACCGACCATTGAAGCAGCACGGATACAAAACGCACGCCAACATGAGCGCGCGCCGCGATACAACACGTTGAAGCCTGCGCTCCACACGGCCACCCCGCTGACGTGGGCTGCCCTGCAGCCGAGCCTGGATTGATCGGGCTGGCATCATGTGACGTCACGTACCGGTGGCGGCCGGGATGAGGAGCAGCGCCGTCCAGACGCCGATCATGGTCCGGGCCGGCCGACCGAGTCGCATGGTGCACCCATCAGAACCGCCCCCGGGTCAGCTCCTGTCGACGACGGCACACATCAGCGGTCGGCCACTGGAACTACTACAGTCACTGCTAGAGAATAACCACCGACGCGGTTAAAGCGAGGCACACAGTAGCACGCCATGCCAGCCATCATGCTCGTGACACGATGCGCTAGCTAAAACCGCAACTCACTGAGCGCTCCATGCACCAGGCACTGGCCTGGCGCACTCTGCCATGGCTGACAACTGTTGTATTCTTCATCGCGCTTTCGGGTAGATCCCACGACAAACGCAAGCTCATCAATGTTTCGATCCTGTTTTCAACAGCAGCAAAATATAAGCCATGAAGAGAACGAAATTTCTCGTCACACTGCAACAGAATAGACAACACGTCACAGCTACAGAAGTTGCTTTTTCTTACATCGTAGCATCGGACATGCCGGAGAACGTTCTCTACTTGACCCTCCCATTGCACCTGGAATGACTTTGGAGCGGGTTAAGCCCTCCCCCTCAGATAGAAGTAGAGCGTGAGCGCCAGTTTGCGGACTGCGGACGCGCGCTCCGACCCGTTCCGGGACGCGGTTCCCGGACCGAATCAGCGCGCGCACCAGCACGTTCACGCCAGAGGTGCCGTTTTTCTCAAAGTTCTTTCTGAAGTTCATCCTAAAGTCCAAAGAAGGGCAAGCTGCCCAATCAAAGAATTTCCAAAAATCAGGTTGTCCCAAAATTTCTAATTTTGTAAGCATCAACTTCTACCACTGTCTCCAACCAAAAACCCTAGTGACTACTCGCGTCGCCGCGCTCTCACACTGGAATCGAATGAAAAGAAGAAGAAGAAATATCTAAATCCAAAGATTTTTGTTCCCGCCCGTCTAATTTCACCTTGGAATTAGGAACAACTAGGATCCAAAAATTTAGAATTCAATCAGCACCTCCCGGTCACACCCATACCCACACCCACGTACGGTTTTTGACATATTTATACGCACAACTTCGCGTCACACATCACTGCAAGCCAATCCTTATTCGCAAAAATTCCTTATACCAAATCTTTGGATCCGTAAAACTTTCTTCCGACAATATTTCAACTAGTTTTTTCTTCTTTTTTTTGGCAGACGTATTTCTTCGCATTTCAACTGCGTGTGACACAGTTTTTCGCGCATGCATTGCTTTGAATCGCATTTTGTCTTGGTACACGTCATACTTCCCTTCACGCTTCTTCGTATTGCATTTTCTCGTAAACGTGCTTTTCACGCCGTATTTTTGACGTAGGTACGCAGTCTTTGCCACCAAATATCTAGCATTAGGAGCGAAACGATGGCGTTTCCTCACCATCCGCTTTAATCCGCTGCTCGTTCCTCGCTAACAGTGTCTTCCGCTGTTGCCTTGTAAGTACCCCGTGCTTGGAGAAGCCCTTCCGTTACCCCACCCAACAACATTAAAGGGAATGTTCCACACTTGTATGGCGTTTTGAACTGAAATAGCCATCTTGAGGATCTTTTGATGTAGTTCACGGTTATGTTCTTTTTAAGACCCAAAACCATCTGGCTCCTGAGGTACACGCCGGCAAAAGTGCGAAAAGGTTTATCGGGAGACTATTTCAAAGTTGCCTTGGCATTAATGGCGTCAAAGAAACGTCATGCGATCGCGGTCATATTACAGGCTGTTCTCTGCTTATGGTCAAAACAGCATGGCCGCTCATACATTCGCAAAAGCGATGATGCGGCACGTATGATACAATACGCGGAAGATGATTGGCTGTTAGCAAGATTTCGCTGATGAATGCGCGTCGCGAACGTAAGCGTGAGCACTTTCAACTTGTGCGGCAGTAGTCGTGAACGGGTCATTTTTTCGTATTCCAGGCCACAGGTCAATGCTATAAAAAAACGCCACTGTCTGCAAAAAACTACGACACCCAAAAACGGGTACTCTCTCGAAAGCTATAAAAGGAAGACGCAACGGCAAATCTGTTTGTCCCGTCCTGGCGTTTTTTCTTCTTCCACTGACGTATTTCTAACAGACAGCTCGGTTGGCGCCTTGCGTTCCGGAGCACAGAACCTTGCACGGGTTTATGAGTTAGCAAGGCATTATGAAATTCGGGAAAAATCACAGTAGTTTAGATATGTATTTCGCAAAATATTTCACACATATTGTACCACAAATCTAAATCTTGAGGAAAGAAGTTTGTTCTACAAGTACAACCTCTTGAGCTGCATTGCCATGAACCCCCCGTTGGGACTTAGTTGTGAAGGGAGGTCACGGTGAAATGCAGTGTTATAACTGAACATCTGTGCGGGAATTGCGAGAAAACCTGCAATTTGATAGCCCCGGGAGCTGTGCAATTGTGATATCAAACTTATTAGACAAAAGAATGTGAATCGACGGCTTGAAATGTGTGTGATCGCTGATGGTGTGCGCCAGTGGCTTGTGTTGATCTTGATGTGATGAGGAGTGTGTGTGCGAGGTTTGTACTTCTGAGAGAGAACATTGTTTTGACATTCTTTAGGTCTGCTGACTCCTACTTAAATGTGATATATTGATACCTGCCCCTATATTTATGTTTGCGTTTGAAAATGACAAAGAAATGCCGGCAAACTAAGAGAAACACTAGCATATATGTTGCAGGGGTGTACAAAGGCAAGCATTATGATCTTGCCAACATTTTGAGCCTACTGAGGCATTACAGCATGCAATTAACCCATTGCATATCATTATATCAGCAATTCATTTTAGCAGTAGGGGAAGGTGCGTGCAGCTCATTAAAAGACATGCTCAGTATAGGCTCACATTATGTCGCTTTGCAAAATTGTCTTTCCCTAAAGAATTCTGAAAATATAGAGCTGCATTAATACTGATGCACCTTGCACGGCCTTAACAAGCTATGTATGCAGGCGAGCATCGCTCGTAAGCCATCAATGTCATAGTTGCTGCAACTCGCGTGAGATGCTGGTTGCTGAGAAAGGTGGAAAAGTACTGCTGTTGGTGTCTTGGATAGCACTTAATAACATTTTTATCATGAGCTTTGTGTGCACTGGCAGCTTCATCACTTCCTTGCATTTTGCCCATCCAACCATAACTACGTGCACTTGTTATGTATCAAACCTTGTGCAAGGTCAGCATGTTTGCAGTGTCATTTCACCACATGCAAAATTTTCTGTTATTTTGTTTAGTTAAGTAGCTTGATGGCTGCAGCATGTTGCATGACTGTGGAAGTGGAAGATGTGTTTGCATCTCTGTCACCTACGTTTTGTAATTTCCCACGACAGACTGAGCAAGTGATGCCACTTATTGTTGTCTGCTTGCTGAAGGTGATTTGTATATTGTATCATGTGCTTTTGGTTTGTCATATGTCATATGGCGAGTCAATACATAAGCGCTCGCTTCACCCACCTTTTCATGATGGAATTTATTATGAAAGCAGCACGGATTGCAGTGCAAAACAATGTTGTTGCTGATTATGTCATGCCACAGTACAGCAC
>NW_023596420.1:4250067-4274149 GCF_011947565.3 Pollicipes pollicipes | reverse complement strand
ATGGCTCCCGTTCCTTGTTCCGCTTCCGTGCGGATGGACGGGCGCGGTGTGGCGGTGCGGCGGGCTGGGCTCGGCTGAGCGCCGGCCTGACCGGCCGCCGGCGCCCTGTGCCGCCAGATGTAGGCCAGAGCGCGCTACCCGGGGCCGACCCGGCGGCCTCGCGGAAGGAGGCCGCCGCTGCCGCCGGTGAGCCGGCCCGAGGCCTCCCCATGGGCTCGGGCGCCGGGATCGCTCGCTGACCAGCGGCGCTACCAGAGGCCGGGCCTGGCAGTCGCGCTTCCTGGGCTGCATTTTTTGTTTTGCTTACTTTATGAACATAAGCATCGGCAGTCGTGTGATTTATTTATTGCAGACAGCGCACGGCTCCATTGAAGTTCAAGATTTGAGTTGCATGACTGTCGTCCTTTTGTGCGTAGTGTTGCTGCTGCGATGCATCCGTAGTTTACATTCTCACTTGCACGCAGCACCGTCCTGGTCTCCGACACGCGCTCTGATGGCCATTTTGGGATGAGCCATTATCGAAGAATGATCTCTCGACCGGATGAAATGATTGCCGCCATTTCGGCATTACGTGCTTGAATTTGGCACTGCTCCATTGGGTGTTTAATGGTCCAGAAGAGATCATGAGTTCAGTCGCGTGCTGCAGGCTATCCGAGCTAGACTCAAATGCCAGAATGATTGATCTTAGGCTGGTTTGTGCCTTGTGCGCCGAACACAAAAGTAGCTACAAACATTTGGCCTGTGATGGCTAGTCATGAATGATGGCTAAACGACGTGGACAATGCAAAAGCGAATCTGATTTGTTTACAAACGCACAACATGCATATTCATGCGTCCATAGTATGCATGTATATAGGTCCATAGTCTACATATGCTTACGCGCATAGTATGTCTATGCATGTGTACACAGCACGTACGCGCACATACCATGCATAGACTGTGCGGACAGAACGTGCGATTCCCAATGCATGCAACGCGTTAAAGCAATCAAAAATAATTTAGAGGAAGCAAATCCCCCTTTTAATGTATGTATCAGTCGTCTCTAGAAACATATGCCCGGCCCGTGGCTCCATCAGTTGGAGCGCCGAGCGCCTGCATGCGCTCGCTATTTTCCACGGGCTGGGATGGAGTGTGACCGGTGACAGCGACCGCTCGAGGTCAGACGAGGCGAGATGGTGGGAAGGATCGTGCCGAGCATTGAGACACATAACACTTCCGCCAGAAAGTTCTGCCGTTGAACTGAAATTTCACGATCACGTATGGTGGGGATCCGGGGATGAGGACGGGCCCCAGCGTGCGCGCTGTGCGCCGGCGGCGGCCGGAGACGCCGCTGGCGGCCGCTGCGTCCGGATCGATCGGCCGCCGACGCTGGCTGTAGCCGGTCCTGAGTCGCCTCGGCTTTCCGGCGCCCTGTCACTGGGCTGTCTCGGCCAGGCTGACCGAGCGCTGTCACGGCAGCCGGCGCGCTCCGCATAACAGCCGTACTAGAGCGAGAGAGCAAGAGAGAGAAACAGAGTGTGAGAGAAAGAGAGAGAGCAAGAGAGGGAGAGTAAGAGAGAGCAAGAGAGGGAGAGTAAGAGAGAAAGAGAGAGAGAGGGGGGAGAGAGAGGGGGAGAGAGAGAGAGGGGGGAGAGAGAGAGAGGGGGGAGAGAGAGAGAGAGGGGGGGAAGAGAGAGAGAGAGGGGGGAGAGAGAGGGGGGGAGAGAGAAGAGGGGGGAGAGAGAGGGGAGAGAGAGAGGGGGAGAGAGAGAGAGAGAGAGAGAGAGAGAGAGAGAGAGAGAGAGAAGAGAGAGAGAGAGAGGAGAGAGAGAGAGAGAGAGAGAGAGAGAGAGTTTTGTTGCCGGGCTGAGACCTCACCACGTCACGTGATGGCCCCCTCACCGAGGGCCCTGCTTAGTCTGATTTAAAGGCCTCGCCACGCCACGCCACCTGATAGCCCCTTCACACAGCTGGAAACAGCACAGATCTGGAAACAGAGCTAAGCTGGCAAAGCGAAACAAGGCAAAACAGAGCTGGGACCGGAAACATTCAATGTGTCTGTAATTGCATACGCGTGCGTAGGTATCTGGCGAACTTGACCTTGCCTGGAAGTTACTTCCGTCGTTTTACCTGATGTTGATCTCTTAAATGGAGAGATCATTTAAGAGGCAGAAGACAGTCGTACTGAGAAAGTTGTTTGGATCTAGCTTCCTTGGGAGGAAGGGGCCGGTTTCAGAGAGAGAGCAGAGATCCACCCCCTCCTTCGCTTGCCTATCAGGCCGTGTAGGGTCCTTATTAAGTGGTCGTAAAATAAAATAATCACTTTGGGGAACTCGAACCGATATCATGAGTGGAAGGCTTGTGTTTAAGATGAAGCGACTTGACTACTCAGCAAGCCATGCTCCGTCGCTGGATGACATGAAGACGGTGCGTCTTGCTTAGGCTGCGATACACGCAGCTTGTTTCGTGCAGGTCTGCCCAACGCAGGTGCACAGGTGGTCCTGTTCACGACGGCATGCGTACAATAGACAGGACTGCAATTTGATGACACGATAGAACCGACTGCTGCTTTTGAGACGGGACATCGCTGAAAATATGTACATGACCTCACAATATACGAAACACGTCCAATTGGCCGAATAGGGAGCACAGCCAGCTGCAAGGCAAGACCATCTCCAAGATCATCTCTTACATCTCCATCTACATTTCCATGTCTTTTATGATTGCTCTCGCCCTCGGTCTCTGCCTTTTTTGTATTTACATTACCATCATGGATTTACATTGAGCATTTTCGCCAGAGCCCAGGCTCGTCTTGCACCGGGAGTTCCCGGAAAAGCGGACATACTTCCTCCTGGAAAAGCAGTAGCAGTCGGCATAGGAAACGATTACACGATGCGAATGACTTGTGAAAACCACCTCAATGATTTTTAGTTGCATATCTATGCCAATCTAGAGGCACCATGATGCCGTGCACAGAAGAGAAAGTAAGCGTAGCAAAATGGTGGTTTGTAACAAAATAAGTCGTCAAGACGCAAAAACGGCACTCAAAATCCCGAATAGCAATTCAAGTGGCAGACACGAAAAGCGCGTCCATCAAACGCGGTTTAGCTCAATGGGCACAAGTTTCTCGCAAATGGCGGTCTTGAAAACGTGACGAAGTCGGCCCAAGAAAACAAGGAAAGGCACCAAAAGAATCCCAACCGAAATTTGAAAAGCAAGACAGGTGTTGCTGCGGAGCCCCCACAAATCCACTCTTCGGGTCCGGCATGAGCAGGCTGCGGCGAGGCAACTGCTGGAGGGCTGGCAAGACAAGAGCTCAACCTGTTCCCATGCCTCTCACATCCGAAGCTCTTACTAATCGATGACAGCGTGCACGTGCTTCAGTGTCTGGTTCCTACGTTCTCGTAAGTCCACCGTCACGCATGTACCAAGTTTGGTTTAGCGACGAGAAGCGCGTGTCGTCAGACGTTAAAGTCAACAGCCAAACTATCGTTTTGAGTGCACGGATACTCCCAGTGAGGTTTGTGAAGCACCACTGCACAGGGAAAAGTGTACCGCCTGACGCACCATCAGCAGTCGTGAGGATGATTGAGAGTTTTAGAGCGCTACGACTGCAGATGGTCACACAACGTCCGTGTCGAAGGTCTGCAGCGACCGTGGGGGCCGGGTGGTGCTTGGCGGCCCTTCACGAGTTTTGGGCGGCTTTGAGGCTAGTCTGCAGTGGACAGTGAGGACATGTCAAGCCAGCCAGAGTGGTGGGAGGACGTCACAACAACGAAAGAGACGAGACAGTGGCTCAGAAAGTGGTCGAGACTAAGATAAATTGCATTGAGAGAGACAAACAACTGGCCCGTACATGCTGTCGGTTGCGTCCCCCAGGTTGCTCTCTCTGGGGGGATTTGAAATTGCATCCACACTCGTGGGGCCTGGAAACCATCCCGGACCTAAAAAAGCGCACGTGAATGGTCGTAAAGACCATGAAGCCAGAGACGCACCACGCCGTCATTTTAACAGCGTGCAGCCGAGCGGTACGGGGCCTGAAACGATTTGCGGGTTACGTGTGGTACATGATGCACCGTTCAAGCTAAGTGGGGCATGAAAAACCCGGTGGTCAGATACAAAATAGCATCGAATACTCCGAAAACCAATGTTTGGTGTCACGATGCAAAAAACGACTAAAGAAGGAATGATATAAATCCGTCCGCTTTTCTGGCAACGACGTGTATGAATAATGAACAGGAGTGCTCTACTATATGATAATTAGACAATGTCGCGTGGCGTAATACCCATTCGCACTCCTTTGCAAAGCGCATAGTTTTATCTCAGAAACTGGAATTGGCTCACAGCATGACATAGGCTTATGCGTCATGCAATTGTTCCTCGGAATACCAGCTCATGAATCCCCCGTTAACGGACGGGTTCTTCAAGCTTGGATAATTTCAAACATGATTAATGTTAGCAGACATCTGTTCATACGTCTCCTTAGAAGAAACATCTGGCGGGCGTGTGATAGTACATGGCCATGCAGGTGTCTCGTATCAAATAATTCCGAGGTGTCACTCGTGTTGTAGGCAGTGGATCAGATTATTGATGTCCTTTCGACCTGACTCAGATTGGGTAGGTCCACAAAAAATACACAAAATTGTTGCATGGCGCAGTTAAAGTGCTTAAAATATTGAGCGGATTCTGTGTTTGCTCCTTAGTTGTACCCCTCCCCCCCAAACAAATACATATGTGAGTGCCAAAATTGTCTTTATGAGCTGTTGACTAGGAAACAAATATAGACATTATGCAATTTAATCCAGCCCCTGCGGAAGTGTGAGAAACTCCCTGCACTTTGGTATCTGGCGAAAATTCCGAAAATGTGTCTAACTTTCGTCACCGCCGTCTGGCCGTGTGACGCATTCACACATCACATTCAATCGACGTTGTGTAAAAAGACACTGCATTCATCGGGAGGTGGATGGTCGATTTGGGGACAGCTGTGATTCCTGTCTTGCCTCTCCATGGACCACTCTTCACCACTCTTCCTTGCCAGGCCGTCACCGATCCGTGATTTCTCCGGCGCCTTGCCGAGCCGCCGGGGCTGGGCAGCCCTGGCCGGGGCCTCCTGTCACGGCCTGCGGGGCGGGGCTGAGTGCCGCACCCGCCGGCCGTCTGGAACTGGAGCCCGCGTTTGTACGTCGGCCGTACCGCCTCTGAGGTTTTCGTTTATGCCGGCGGCGGGCCGACTCAGCGCGTCGGCTCCAGCTGTTTGCGCTGCCTTCCGTCCGATGGTTTATTTGATGTTGAGTTGTTTGTTTATTTGACGGACAGGTGGTTTGCCGACCGACCAGACCGGCACAGGATATTTTCCGGCAGTTTTTGTGTCCAAAGGTAATACGGAATCGGGTTTTGTTCTCTTTATTTGCATGATGTGTTCATCTGTCTCGCAGTGGTTTTTTGCATCCTTCATTGAGCGATCCGTAGCTTGCAGCCTTTGACAGCATGTTCGCATGTTCCTGCTGCGCCGTTGAGTGTTAATGATGTTTGTAATGCCGGAACAAACAAGGGAATAGGATGGCACTGATGGTGCGTGGGTCACGTCTAGCATAGGCCGTTGAGAATTTTTACGGCATTGAAATCTCGTCTCATCTGCGCTCTTTGTATCTGGCCGAAACAGGTCTGGTTTCCGTGCATCTGAGATTTGTCTGGCTGCGCGTAGTACACGTTCGCCGATGACCAGCCTGTTGCGCCGTCTGTCGCGCCGTCACACCGATCGACCTGTGACGCGGCGTGTGTGATCCCGGCTTCAGGCCCTAAGCCGGGCCCGCCTCGGGACATCAAAATGGAGGACGCGCCCGATGGCTTCCTGCTCTCCTGGAAGCCGCCGATCGAGAAGCCGGACGTGGATGTGCTCTACTACTCCATCAAGTTCAAACCCAGCGAGGGCAAGTGGAAGCAGCTCGGTGACGAGCAGCTCACTGAAACACAGTATCTGGGTGAGTGAGAACGTGTCTATGGCCCGGATGACGTACGCCCAGTGTCTGTGTAAACAGACTAGTCCGTGATTGCGGTCTGCGCCAGTCTGCAAACATTTCTGCACAAAGTAAAACGGAATCATTTGCCAAGAAGATGGCGCCGTTTCGAGCCTCGTGACCGGCGGCAGGGGCGCGGATTGATGTGCGCGTAGTTCATGCCACAGTTCTGGCAATTTCGACACGTTATGGGCGGATATTTGTTTATACGACATTCCCGTCAGATTTAGACATGGCGATGGGTGGCCGAAACATAAAGGCACATCATTCCTATGTATGTGGGCGGTACCAAATACCGCCGCGTCGAATATATCCAGCCCTGCGCGCTGGTGCCTGGTTATTCCCGCTATGCTGGGTGCAATATCCTTCCCATCGTAGCAACCGACGGCGCACATTCTGCCCGGCTTCTCGGTCTGCTTTTGCCTGATTTCTCGTCTATGCTCACACCGCCTACTCCATGTGCAAGTGGGTGGTGAGCCGTAGTGAATGAAGCAGCCTTTATGAAGGCGTCTCACATTTTTTTAAAGGCTGTTGAGAGCATCTTCCCAGAGACTTTGCCCAGGCACAGCAAAAATGCACTGCAGTATGCACTGGTGCTCGGTGTGGATTGTGTGCCCCTGCGAAGGTGTGTTACAATCCGGTCTGTTACAATCCGGTCCGGTGCCGCGCGCCACTACCATTGGCTCTAGTCGGAGATCCGCATCCGGTACCGCACGCCGCCGCCACCGGCCCGAGTCGGGCTCTGTGTCCGGTGGCAAGAGCGCAGATCCGGTCCGGTACCGCGCCGTCACCACCGGCCCCAGTCGGAGCTCCGTGTCCGGTGGCAGAAGTGCAGATCCGCACCCGGTACCGCACCGCCACCACCGGCCCGAGTCGGGGCTCTGTGTCCGGTGGCAGAAGCGCAGATCGATGTGCGCACCGGGCCCGGCCGCCCGTCCGCCAGGCCGGACGACTGCCCGTTGGGGCAGAGCGGCCGCCCGCCCGCTCGGAGCGGGTATTTCTAGCCATCCGTCAGGTCGATGACAGGCCGCGCAACTCTCGCCGAAGGCCGAGGCATAGGCGAGGTGTATAGCTGGTGCGCTGGGCGCCATGTTTCGAGACGTTGGGAAGTTTCGGTCGACTTCTTTAAACCCATAGCCTGAAGCTGTTATTGATGTATTGAGTACTGGTGGCTTTCATGCTCGATCGAACGCCTACTCATGGCCGGCGTTTTCTGCTTGTGTTGTCGTTACTCACTGGTTTCTATCAAAGCAGGTGAGCGCACTGAGAGAAGTCGGTGTCAATGGTCGTTTCCTTTTGTGTGGCTGGTACTTGGTCTGTGCAGCTGTATGCCATTACAAAGAGTCGTGCTACATCCAGAACTGCGCCTGTCACTATATCTCGTGAAGCCGCAGTGGGGACGACAGCGGTAGTGCATGTCCTCTTTGCAAGGTAGGCGTGCTGCATGACAGGCCTCCACGTCATTGAAAATTGGCTTTCAGTGTTTTGTTCGATGCGAGCCATTATGATCTGTGAAATTATGCGGAAAACTTACTGTGCCAAACATAGTGGGGCAAACAGGCCGGCTGCCGTCGGACCGCGGGACCCTGCGTCTGCATAATCAGCGCCTGTCATCTCCATCAGCCGTGACACGAGCCACGCGCGGCTCGCGGCTCCAATCGTGTAATGGCCGGGCCGAGGTGCCGCTCCTGCTGGGCCGATTGGCACCGCCCGGCTAAGGTGCGGCCGCCAGTCGGCGACGTAATGCACCCATTTCGAGCGGCCATCGAAACCCGAGTGGCGTTACTGCACCGGTCTGACTCCTCCCCCTGAAGGGCAGCCGTGTCGTGCCAGCCGCCTCGCTGTCAGGACGCCACAAACCCGAGTGGCGTTACTGCACCGGTCTGACTCCTCCCCCTGAAGGGCAGCCGTGTCGTGCCAGCCGCCTCGCTGTCAGGACGCCACAGCGCGTGACCTGGGAACGGGTCCGATCATATTGTTGTTAGCTAATGAAGCCGCCTTCGTCGCTCGACGACTTGCGTCGAACCCTAGCGTGAGAATGCGCTTTTGATGATGGTGCCCAATGGATGCCCACCCTGTTTGGCCGAGCTGGCTTTGTCAATACCAATCAATAATCAGCAGCTTATAAACATTATTTATTCTCACAAAAAAACAGACCTCCTCTAGTTTTCAACATTCTCTAAAAGCCAGCGATGATTGCACCCTTTTGGGGCCGATATTAAGATCCAGGCAACATGCGGTTTATGGCTAACCATGTTGTTTCCAATTATTTACATTAACGTAGGTGCACATTAACACGCGCTAGGGTGCCGGTTGGATACCCTTCGCTCGGGTGAGGGTTAGTTTGATCCCTGAGATCTCAGGAACTAAGAGAGCTGGAGACACTAAGTCCATAGGGAGTGTTGACTGTACGTGACCTCACTTAGGTCAAAGTTTGAGGTTCGTAGGTAAAATACCTTACCGGTGAAACCTTAGGATCAAATAAACCAAATTCCAAGAAGGTCAGGCTTCAGGTTGGTCTCTTAAGTGCCCCTAGAACCTAGATAACTGTTCTAAGCAAAAAGCCACATCCTCATTTTAGGTTATTGACCTAGTTTGACCTGAAGGTCATGTGACCGAAAGCATACAAAACTGCTGTGAGTTTTAAATTTGTATAAACGACAAAGGTTTCGCTAGGCGGTATGTTCCCAAAAAGCAAGATGATGACTTTAGGTCATTTTTGGTCAGTGACCTTTTCTGATGTTTAAGAAACCCATGGAAGATGTATAATGCGATTCTTTTTATGAATAAATTCGGAATGAGCACCAGGAACTGTCCCTCACAGCACGCGCTAGAGCAATAAAACAGGTTGATTTTGACCTTGATGTGACCTTTATACCTGACTCCAGGTCAATGTAATTTGTTCATTTCATTGTTGTGTTGCCTAAGAGAGTATCTCAGAGATGTATGGCATGCGAGTGCAAGCAAGCGAGTATGCATATTTGAGTTAGGCGGATGCCTAATGCCTGTTTGCTTGAATTCGTTTGCATGTACACGTGTCCGCGTATTCTCATTTTTGAGTGGGCACTGTATTTTGGTGGTGGATGGCAGTCGCTCTTTGTTTGGTTCCCTGAATGTTGGTGTCCTGTAGGAGCTGTGGCTTTCTGTGGCAAGAAATAACCTAGAAAATAGAGTAGGATCATCGGCGGGCAATTTTGAGTTCACTTCTGGTTCTTTTTCGATGAAGGCACTTTGCCGAAATATCGACCAAACCATATCTCCATTCTCCTGGTTTTCCGAGGAACAAAGCTAATGCTACTGTTTTATCAGTGTGCTGTAATGTTTGCAATACACTCAAAATTTTGGTGTAAAAATGCTACGGGTGCTTGAAACATTCTGCTTAGACAAAAAGGTGTTCGAGCAAGAAGTTATTATCCCGCGAATTTAACGAAGCGTTTGACTATGGCTTTGAGATTTTTCCCCCTGGCGTTTGGCGTTGACATTTATAAGTGGCGTAAACCTCTGAGGCTCTTCCGGGCTACTTCGACTTTGGGAAGCGGAGTAGTATCACATGCTCCATGTTATGCACCGGTCCAAACTTCAACCAACCAAGTTGTTGGTAACAGGCTGTTGCTCGCTGGCCAATCACAAACGTTGTTTTTATTTGCTCCAGTAGATGCGCGCACGACCGTCGCCGTGCGGACGCTGGGTGCGCCTTCAGCGAAAGGAGCGTAGTGCTGTTAAAGAGCGTAGACAGCATAACTTGGAATTCATAATTTCGAATGTAATTAAAATTTATATCATCGTATTTTGACGGTGTTGCAGTGGCACTACCCAGCGCTCTTATTAGACGCAACCAGTCCTGAATTTTCACTAAAATCTGTTTTGAAATATGCCCCAAAGGTGGGACACTTTCCCTGCGAATTACAAAGCATGGGAGAGATGATCGTGCCACGAAGCACTTCTTGTCGATATGGGTATGCGTTGGATAAAAATCGCATAACATCTGAGGGCTTGCTTCACTGCATTTTCAAAACCGATGTAGATTTATCAAAATTGTGAAAGATGGCCAGTGAGAAGATAGCTTGCAGCAGACCCTGGAGCATTGGCCGACAGCGTTCCCGGGCCACGATGACGTCACACGTCAGCCATCCGTTGGCAAGGGTGCGTTCCGGGCTATGACGTCACGCGTCAGCCATCCTCTGGCAAGGGTACGTTCCCGGGCTACGGCGACGTCACACGCCAGCCATCCGTTGGTTAGGGTGCGTTCCGGGCTATGACGTCACGCGTCAGCCATCCTCTGGCAGGGGTACGTTCCCGGGCTACGGCGACGTCACACGTCAGCCATCCGTTGGCAGGGGTGCGTCCCGGCACGTCCAGGGCGGTCAGCGAATGGTGCATGATCAAAGCCGAGAGCAGAGGAGAAGTAGGCGTTTCTGAAGTGTGAGAAAGGTGATCATCTGGGCCTTGGTCACGTTCGATGTTTGGGTGGACGTCACGATGCTTGGGTGGGCTCGGCGGGGAGGGTTCGAACACGGTGGCATTAAAGGGAGTGTTCCACATTTGTGTGTGGTTTTGAACTGAAATTGCCATCTTGAAGATTAGATCGGTGTAGTTCACAGCCCTGCGCTTCTAAAGACGTAAGTTCTTCTGGTTTTTAGTTTCCAGCTCTTCAGAAACGAGACGCGGTATGCATATAGTGTAATGATGGTTGCGAAAGGACGTGGTACTATTTAGAATTCCAACTAAAGCTCGAGACACACCGGTTCTGCTCTTGCAGCAGTCGATGTACTGATCTCGCCTTTTATATCGACATGTTGTGATTGGAATTACAGCTACCAATATTCAGAAAACTAGTAAAGCAGTCACAGGGTTGATGAGCGCTTTTCGACGCAAGCATACGGTCGCGAGCGACGTGGGCGCGCGCCCTGTCTTGACGGCTGAATTTCTCGCTGGCAGCGGCGCCACGCTCTGTTGGGTGCTGTTCAATTTACCAAAGTCTGTTGAACCCTGAGCGTGCCGGCTGCCTCGTCAGGTCGCGAAGTTTGCGTCCGCTGGCCGGGCGCCCGGCGCCCCTGCCCCTCCCCCTGTCCCTCCCGCTCTCGTCTCCGGGCTGTCGATGAGGCTGAGACGTAACTGGGATGGATTCTTTACCTTGCTGAAATACACCCTTCGCACCCCTGAGACAGCCCCCGCCCCACTGGGGCAGACCCTCGTACGACCAGATCAGCCCTAGCTAGCGGGCGGCCAGGCCCTAGCCAGCGGTCGGCCAGCTCCTAGCTAGCGGTCGGCCAGCTTGTGGCTAGCAACGGCCAGCCCATAGCCAGCGAGCGGTCGGCCAGCCCCTAGCTAGCGAGTGGCCAGCCCTAGCTAGCGGTCGGCCAGCCTTAGCGAGTGGTCGGCCAGCCCCTAGCTAGCGAGTGGCCAGCCCTAGCTCGGTCGGCAAGCCCTAGCTAGCAAGCGGCCAGCCCCTAGCTAGCGAGCGGTCGGCCAGCCCCCAGCTAGCGAGCGGTCAGCCCCAAGCTAGCGAAGCGGTCAGCCCCTGGCTAGCGAGCGGTCAGCCCCCGGCTAGCGAGCGGCCAGTCAGCCCCCAGCTAGCGGTCGGCCAGCCCCCAGCTAGCGGTCGGCCAGTCCCCAGCTAGCCAGCTAGCGAGCGGCCAGTCAGTCCCCAACTAGCGAGCGGCCAGTCAGCCGTGTCGGAGCCGGTTGGAGCTGACTTTCTGCTCTCCGCCTGGCAGTGCGGAGCCTGCAGGGCGGCCGCGACTACGCGTTCCGGGTGTACGCGCACACGTCGACCGGCTTCAGCTCGAGCGCCGAGTTCAAATACAGCATGTCGGACCGGATCCAGAAGAAGGCGATCACTGCGGCGCTGGTCGGCGGCTTGCTCCTGCTCATCGTCTCCATCATCCTCTCGGTGTGCACCGTCAAAATATGCAACAAGCGCAAACGAAGGAAACAAGAGAAAGGTGAGTGCATGAGAGATATGCTTTGTGACAGTTGTTTTATCTTGGTCTCACTTTGCGGTCATGCCAACCTGAAGCGTACTGAGCGTCAGTCCATGCTAATGGCTGGAGGGGTTTCCAAACTGGATCAAGAAGCATGCGTCATAAATAACATTGGATAACGAGCTCGCCCGAACCACGTGTGTGTGTGTGCTTGCTGCATCAGTTTGTGAACGGTGGACGGGAGCGCTGGGTCGGCGCGTCGGCTCATTTCTACACGTGTCATCTGACCCGCCGGTTCGGCGCGCCACGTGTGTGCGTGCGTGAGCGCGTGCGTGCGCCATCGCACGGTCTGCATGCCCTCCGTGTGTTTGTATGTGTGTTGACCATCAGCCGGCGACCCTCACGCTTCAGTGAGCCGGGTGCCGCGCTTGCATTGGTGTGCCGGTGCCAGCATCGCTCAGTGTCATGGCTGACGACCCCCGGCCGGCCGCGCCGCCCCGGCGCCGGCTGGGCGGCCGGAAGCCTCGCTCTCGCGTCAGTCGGCCGGCCGACATGGCTGATCGGTGCTGTCGACGAATGGCATACCTAACAAGGTTAGCTGGCCGGCGCGGCCGTTTGGCCGGTGCCGCCGGCGTACCGCTTGATGTTTGCTCAGGATTGACGCCGCGGCGCCGTCCGCTCCTCTCCCCTGTTGCAGAGTACAACATGGTGGCGTGTCGCGTCACGGAGGCGCGCAACGGTCTGCATAGTCCTGTGCCTTTGAAGAAGTAAGTGCTCTCCAGTTCGGTGGGGTGGGGCTTGCTGTAGAGACGATTTGATTTGTGGCTTGTGCGGCGGTGGTGGCGGTGGGAAGAATCAGTCCATTTTTGCTGGTGATTTGGGCGTAATGCTCAGTGCCGCGTTTTGGGCACAAACGTAAAGCTGAAACGGTTGGGACTTCCTCTAGCGCTGAAGCCTCATGAACCTTGTGAAGGCCTCGCAGCGACGTCACTCCGTCCGAGCCAACCAGCAGTAAACGTGAACACACCGGACTAGCACTGAATTGTGCATTGTGGAGGAGGGCTGCTGATAATTGCGAATTTTTAAAGATAACCACAGACTTGATGTTTATTTCAGCAGATTTTGTCATATGAGTCGATTTGAAACTTGTCTAATACTCCGTTGTCGTATTAGAATGAACAACTCATAAGCGATTGCTTTCGCTGACAGCCATGGTCTGACTATGACCCGCCATTGTTCAGCGGCCTTACAAAATGATATAATTTGTCTTTCATACGCAGTTCTGTACATACATATTTCTTGTGTGTTTGCATATATATTACTACAAAAAAAAAATCGGCGGTGCAATTGCCCACAGCTCTCTCAGAACTGGCAATGCGTCACCTTTTTATGGGATTTTGAACCTGAGAAGTCCACATTTTAGTCGCAAGGAACAACCAGAGCATCATAAAAGCATCAGACGCCCCAGATCCTCAGTTATAATGTAATATATGTACCGCGCTATTCAATACCGTCCTGTAATGGGAGAATAGCATGACGTGATTGGAATAATCAAGGACCACTGGCCGGGCATCAGTGATCGCTGGTCGGCCATCAATGATCGCTGGCCGGGCCATCAACGGCCGCCACCGATCGCTGGCTGATTGGATGCGACTCCATGCACGGCATGGTATGACAGGATCGGATGGTTTCTATTGCAAAATTGCGATACACTCAGCACTTCTTGGGATCAATGAATGGGATGGTTATGTCTAATCAGCGGTGTTTTTTTTTTTGTACTTTTCATAGTGTATGGTTGTAAAACGCTTCCTTGAGCAATTGCGCGTCCGTCAAAGAGATACAAGTTGCTGTTTGTTCGGCAAATTGTGACTGCCAGTAATGCTTCTGGCTGCATTTGACGCCTAATAGTAACACAATAACTAGTCATCTGTAAGCGTCTGCTTGATGTGCTTTCAGTGCCAGACCGCCTTTTAACGGCAGTGTTCCGCATTTGTATGAATTTTTTAAACTGAAGTAGCCATCTTGAACGTTCATATCTGTCGTTTGTGAGCACAATAACCAGATATGACGGTCGACAATTGGTTCTTAACCAATGCTGTGCGAGGTACGGTACGTAATGTGACAGTGGTGTATTGAGGAGCGCATTTACTAATCAGAGAAATTATGCTATCTAGACCTGCCTTTTCATCATACCGGATGCTTGCTTCAGTATCGTCAAATGTGTAATATTCCCTTAAATGAGATCGAAGTATTTATGTGATGTGTCGCGCACATGATGACGATCGTCTGTTCTCTGCCCGCACGCTACACCTCAGGACGCTCGAGAAAGGTGACGGACCGTCGCTAGACCATTATTAGACGAATCAACCATGTAATTACCAGTTCAGTAATCTTCCTAGATGTGCTACGAATGTGTACCCTCTGCATGAATGCCGTTCATGGGACATTGGGACTACCCCAAGGTGTCTGTCTCATCCCTGGCATGCGTACCGTTACAGAGAGCTTCGATCTTTTGGTGTGCCGACAGCCGTGGTTGATTTTTGTGTTTGCGTTTTTAACACACCGTAGATAGTTATTTTCACTACCAGGTGCCAGGCTGTATGTCAGCACCACAGTGTGTGAGGAGCTCAACCAGTTAATGCGTCTGTTGTCAGCTATGTTTGCCTTTTATGTAGTGCGCATTTGACGGAGCTGCAAAAAGAGAGAGAGAGAGAGAGAGAGAGAGAGAGAGCCATGTGTTCCCGGGTCGGATGTGAACGTGTGGTTCCCCTCGTGCGGCTGCCCTCCCCCCCCCCCCCCCCCCTCTCCTGTTCCCGCCTGCCTGATGAGCTTTCCTGGCGCTCTCGTTACTTGACGGCCGGTGCCAATGATGTATTTGCGTTGGCTCCGCGCCAGGTGGCGGTTTTCCACTGCAAATGGACCGACGGCTGCTTGCGCCCGACGCCTCTCTCCATTACGCGTGGTAACTGTGTGTGGTGTGGCACCTGGCCGGCACACTCACCGGAGTTGGCGCCAGCCAGCAGCGCTGGTAGCGGGATAGCGAATCACGACCGGTCCCTTTTAGGCCAGGTGTAATGCAGTATAATGTGGCACTGACAGGGCGTGGAACAAGGAGGTTACTCAGAGAGCTGAATGCATATAAATTCGATGCGTAGTATAACATGCGGAGAACAAAAGTGAGATAATCGGCGATTTAGATACGTCGATCATGTGTCTCATTGATGTGCGGATAAGGTTGCTTGGTAGGAGTTGGATAAACCACGCACACATTCGCAGCAACCAGTGAGAGACTATCGGAAGCCGAAGAGCCATAACCGTACGGCTGATGGAGAGTATGGACAGTCGGGAGGCAGTGAGAAACAACGGAAATGAGGCCAGGAGCGACAATGGCTTTGGCTGTGGATGGATACCACGGGAACATTTGAGATAGGACCCTTAACACGGGCGGGGTTCGGTGGCGGCAAGTGTGCATATAGGTGTCATAGGAGATAGGGCCGCAGCTCTATCGGTGGCTGCCTGTGGTAGGTGTACGTAGCTGGGTAACAAATGTGAGGTGCGTGACACTTACCGAGGACTGTTGGGGACTGCTGTCACAACGAGAGCCGTGTCCCTGCCCTGGTTCAGTCGGTCAGAGCGCCTGCCTCCCATCCTACTCGTGCAGCGGCGGGGGGGGGGGCTGTCATATATATATATATATATATATATATATATATATATATATATATATATTGGTGACTGTATCAACGTGAGCCATTTTGACACTCATTCAAAGCGGTAGGTTTAAAAGAGACACCAACGACGACATCGGTCTGCCCGTCGCTGGGGGGAGAGTTGTAGCCGCTATGGCAGAGCTGTTCGCTAGCTAGGCAGCTCTTCCTGCACGTTGCATTAATTGAAAGATTCGAATGGATATGGCAGCCCAACAGTCATTGAGCACAAGCTTGCGCTTAACCTACGCTGCTCACATTTCACGGTGTGCATGCTTGCTTTAGTACGTGGGTTATGGTGCATGCCGCCCTACCTGTTCCTTCACATCGCGGCATTGCCGGCGACTGACGAGCTAATGCTCGCCCTTCGAGGGGAGCCAGCTCGGCGACTCGCGTGAGGTTTTTCCTGAAGAACTTCTGAACGGCTGAACATCTGATTCTGAGCGCTGCACCGAAATGCTGACCTAGTTTACTGAAGTTCCTGACCTTGACGGCGTATGATCCATTGCGTCTTTTGTTTGGTCGGACTTTGAACCTTGACTTATGACGTTTTGAACGTGCAATGTGCCTTTTTGACATAAATTTGGGGCTTTTGAAGAAATTTCTCGCTTCGTTTTTATCATTAGCGGGACTTTCTTTATTGTTTTTGTAACGTAGAAGGACGGGAAACAGCCTACACTGTTTTGCCCAGACGTGGCATGTCGCAGCTTACACCCGTCGACGCCCTCTGATGTTCGTCGAGTTGTTTTCCAAGAGCTATTTAATGACGTGTCCCGTACTGGCGTTGCAGGTTCAGTTCGTGAGATGGCAGGGGGTTCGATTAATAGCCAAATTAACCCCTATGACCTGATTTGATCCATCAAAGGTCACATTCGCCATCGTTGAGTCACACCTATCCGATATGGTTTGAGAAGTACCTTAAGGGGCGTTTTCCTCGTGGCGCTGGCTTATCAAATTCTTGAGACCTTGGGAGGGCTTGAGACCCTCTCGTAGGGCAAGGGTGGAAACACGCTAGTTTGGCGAATATTAATTGTTGTCTCCTTGCTGTTTGTGTGTGGTGTATGCTAGCCTCTGCTGTGTGTCGCGGCGGCTTGGGATGGCGCATCGCCATTACGGCGTGCTTGGTGACGCATCCACCGGTGTGGCGACAAGCACGACCGACAAAGCTGGTACAGCAATAGCTCGACAACCTTATTGATGCACAACATTACTTCTACTGCAAAGACTCATGCAGGATATTAGTGCTATACGACACGAATCTCTGTGTAGTTGAAACGATGACTGGTATAAGTTTTTGAAGCATGACTTTTGTTGTGCAGCACTAACGTCGCGTGGAAGTTTGCATTATAAATAAAGTCAAGTGTAAGTAAAACAAGAAGTTTTTAAAGTCAAACTAATGATGGGTATATTCTTTGAAGGATGCATTTTGTCGTGCAGCACTGATGTCGCATATAAGCATATTCAGTAAATGTGGAGGCATAGCAATGCTGGCGCCAGTAGGTGTTGCTGCATCATTAATGTCGCGGATCCGCACTCATTTCTTTGTGATGGGACGACGGGTCTCAGACGGAACCCACCGTATCAAAGCCACTGCATCACCGGGACCGACTGGGGCGCAGAGGTGTCATTTGTAACTTTCACAATATGAAAATCGCTGATATTGCGCCATGCTTTTGCTACAATGGCGCTTTGTCGTTGTTGCGATTGGTCCACAAGAGTGTAGATGCGACGAAGAAGGAGAGTTCAGTTTCGCAGTCTATACGGCCGTGCACAGATGACTGTCCCGGATGGTGAGATCCGCACGACGCAGTACTCTGACTGTACACAGTACTCTGACTGTACACAGTACTCCAAACTGTACACAGTACTCTGACTGTACACAGTACTTCAAACTGTACACAGTACTCTGACTGTACACAGTGCTCCAAACTGTACACAGTACTCTGGCTGTACACAGTACTCCAAACTGTTCGTGACCGAGCGTCCTTGGTGCCGAGGCGGGGCACGCACTCACACGGGCCGTTTCCTTACATGACCGATGAAATGTCATGCGTCCGTGTGTCTGAGTTTGGCTGCTGTATCTCCAACGTCTCTAGTTTTGTTTTCTTTATGCTATGGCTGATGCGGGAAGGCATGTTTGCTCGAAAAGGGCAGTTCAAAGCACTATAAAGTCTGCGCTTCGGTGCGGGATTTGTCAAACGCGTCAGTCAACATTGGACAATATAGCGGGCTAGAACTTTTGGAGGAAAAAACAACAGAATCCTTTACTTTAGACACGTGCTATCATACGGCGCAAAATTCCCGTCCTACTTACAGCTCTTGTTTTGTACATCAAAATATTTGTTTAGGGAGAGTGCGGCCCGGTAAGGCAACCCCGATAAGCTGCTTACAAAGTTTTCATCGTTGGTGTAATGGCTCCGTTCGCATCGATGTTGCACATTAGTGCACTGGCATTTAACATTTCGCAAGAATGAATGATTTACGCAAGTTGTTCAGTGTATTAGCGAGGAGCATTATTCCCATAGATAAGGCAGTAGTAGTAGTCTTATTCCTCGGAAAAAAACAGGGGAATGGAAATATGGTTGGGTTGACATTTCGGTGAGATGTCTTTATCGAAACATATCAGAAGTCAATTATATATAACGTAAGGAGTTCACGTCTGCTATTAATTCGATAAAGGCATGCTGCCGAAATGTCAACCTAACCATATATCCATTCTCCTGGTTTTTCTGAGGAATAAGACTACGACTACTGCCTTATCTATGGGAATGAATGATTTCTTAGAAAACTCTGATACGGTGACCAAAACGCAAATTGTAAAATCAAACTCTGCTCGAATGCTGCGAACATCCTACAGAAAGATTATAGTTGTAAATTACCAAAGCGCTGGTTAACGCATAGAAGGTGCTTATGACATGAATGCAGTTCAGCATATTGCAAAACAATGGCGTGATCCCTACTTATTCGCTTTTGCGACAGGACGAGACAAACGGGATTGGGGATATCTGGGAAACTTGTCTGCCGGATAGGGCCATTGAGACCACCGCCGGATGTCTGGGCTGCACTGCTTCACCTGCCTGCCCTACTGTTTCAAGAGGCTGAACTTTAAGGAGTGTCGAATTTGACTGAATCCTTGATCCCGCCGTGCTTTAGACTGGAGACTTAAGGCGCGTTCACAGATTGGGTAGGACCGGAGCCGACGCGTTTTCCGGCCGGGAATGTAGATCGTACGGCGTATGTTAGCGGTGTGATTAGGCCGTTGTGCTGCTGCCGCAGGTACGTGCGCCGAGTACCGCGTCTGATTCGGCACGCCAGCCAGCTGCTGTGGCGACCGCGGCCGTCCACCGGCCTCTCCCAGAGTCTGATCGACGACCTGGACCTGACGCCGCGCCGCGCCAAAACCGTCTACAGCGTCGAGATGGAGTACAGCCAGCCACTGGCCTGGATCACCCGCACCCCCGACGGTCGCTTCGTCGTCAACGGCGACGACGACGGCGGCTTCCTGACCGACTCCGGCGAGCGGCGGCGGCGCCGGCAGCTGCAGTCGCGGCCGCAGCCGCTGCGAACGGGAATCTATCACGTGGAGCGCGGCCGGCGCTCCCCAGAGCCGACGCCGGTGCCGGCCGGCCGCCGGGTGAGCCACGGCTTCGGCCGCCACCAGATCCCCGAGCAGGCGCCGGCCGTGTCGCCGCACGTGGCCCTCTCGCCGGACGGTCGCCGGTTCCGCGCCTCGTCGCCCGGCCCGCTGGGAGGCCAGCTGGGCCCGTTCGACTTCTCCGACCTGAGCTCGGTGCAGGTGCCCGGCTCTGTTGGAGCGAACGTTCCCCAGCACAGTGCTGTCGTCGCCTGTCGCAGCTGCAGACGCCCAGCTTCCCGGGAGCGCCAGGCGGGCCCGCAGGAGACGCCGGTGCGCCGGCCGACCCTCGGCTGCCGGCGCTGCGCACCATCCACGAGCGGCGGCGGGCCGACGCTGGAGGGCCGCACTACGAAAACTGGCCGGTGGAAGGCCGCTGGCGGGCGCCCGTGGCCGAGCCGCGGCTCCCACGCCTGCTGCAGCCGCGGCTCGCCTTTCGTGATTCGGGCCAGCACGTGCACATGGTGGCCACATCGAGCACCCCGAATCGCCGACATCCCGCGTCCCCGCCCGCGCCAGCGCGCCCAGCCCGTGTACGCCAACACGGGTCCGTGGCCGCCGGTGCTGGACGCCTACCGGCCGCAGCGGCCGCTGGCCACCAGCTCGCCGCCGCCGGTGCCCGTACCCAGCCGGCCGCGGCTCGTGTCGCGCGCCCGAGCCGCAGACGCCGGTGCAGCGGGCCGCGGCCCCGAGCCACCCCCAGCCCCTCGAAGAGTCTCCGGCCAGCTCTCTGGGCCGCACCGACCGGCCGCTGTGCCTACACGCGCGACAAGCTACAGGCGGCCATCGGCCGAGTGCGCTCCCAGCTGGGCCTGCTGCGGCCGGCCAGCGCGCCGGCCCTCTCGCGCTGGCCCGACGACGAGCCGCCGCCGCACGAGAAGTCCAGCTCCAGCGGGCTCGGCTCCGGCAGCAAGAACACGTCGCAGCGCACCCACTCGTCGTCGGCATCCTCGCAGCAATATATCGGACTCGCAACTGGAGCCGCACGCCGCCGCCGCCTGCCGCCGGCAGCACTCCCGCCGCCTCACTGGCGCCCGGCGGAGCGCGCCGGCACGCACTTGCCGGCGTACCTGCCGCCGCCCGGCCTACTGGGCGCCCCCGCAACCGCTCGACATCTCCGTTGATGACCACTACGAGTTCGACCCGGTTGCTGACGCCGGGCACGATAGTCGCCGGGCGGCCGCGCCGCCACTTGACCCGTTCCCGGGCCGCCGACCCGTGCCCGCGCATGGAGTGTCCCGCCCAGTGCAGGCAATTGCGCCAGGAAGGTTTCAGCACCAGTCCAGTACCGGCAGCGGCCCGCGCCGGCGTGCACCGCCTCTCGGCGACGTAGGCAATCACCGAGACGGTCTGTTGAAACAGTTCCCGGAGCCGCACACTCCCCCCCCCCCCCACCTGTGTTCGCTAACGCTACTGCCATTCATGCTTTACGTTCGCCATCAGAGTACAATCGTGTGTTTGCGTTTTGCGCCGTGCTGTTGCTCGATATTTTTTTGCACGGCGGGAGGTTTTGTGGCATTACATCTGCGATTCTTTGGTTCAAATGTGACAGCTTTAATGGCGCCGTCGCGGCGGCCGCTAGCGTGTGGCGGGGTGCGGCGTGGACCGGCGGCGGCTGGCGCGCGCGCGCCGCCCGCTCGGTCGCACCTGTTCCTGTGATAACCGGTCCTCTCGGGCCGACCAACTCTCGGAGCCCCCTCCCCCTCCCCGGCTCCTCGCAGGTTGTACATAAGCGTGAAGATGCGAAGATGCGTGACGTGTCGGCGTCGCCCACGCACTCCGACCCATGTATATAGAGGTGTTTTGTATTGTTGTACCTAGGCCGCGCAGGCACTTCACTCTCCGTAGTTGTTCAAAACGCCACCATCCCCGAGAACCTGTGTAGTGCAGTTAAACGGTGCCGGTCGGTAGTCTGACGTGGTCGGAATGGTCAGCAGTACTGGGCGTTGTCAGCCGTTCGCCAGAGCCCAGTGCCGCCGACTCCTTTTGCGTTGCCTAGCGACACCCACCACGCCCGTCTGTTGAGGCCGCGATGAGGGACCGAGAGGGTGTCGTAGCTGGTGATGCCGAAAATCTGGTCTGTAGTTACACATGTCGACTCGCCCAACGTCATTTGGACCGTGACCAAATGCGGCGTTGCCGACTACAGATGGAGCCCCCCCCCCCCCCCTCCCCGGCCCTCGGTATGCCCGACACGAGCAGTGACTTCCCAGTCACTGTGCCCACCGTTTAGTGGTAGGAATGTGCGTGGCGTTGTTGTTGCCGGAATCTCCTGTTGTTTTGTTGGAGCGATTCTTGCCGGGCTTCTTATGTTGTTGAGAATCGTCGAGCCCGGTGATGTTGGCTGGCCTGTGGCCCTGTGCACAGGCGTAGGAAATATGTTAGAGGGGGCCAATTCTGCGAAAACAAGCTGATTTGTGCGCAACGTCCTGGTTTCCACTCGACTTCGACCATGGTGCGTTGAGCTTTTGAAAATTTGTGTGATGACTCGTGTTTTATATCATGCGCATTGTTTGTCCATAAAGTCGTGGGGCTCAAATACATTGCAGACCCCCTCACCTGAGATACTGCCCCCCCCCCCCCTCGGCCTTATCTGAGATACTGTCTCGCCGCCTCCTCCCCCGACTCTCTCTTTGGTTCGCGCTCCATTGGCTCCGTGGCCCGGTGTGTTACTGTGCGCGATATGTTGTGTGTTTTTCCCCTCTGACATACCTCACGGGCATGTTTTAGTCACGGGCGTGCTGCTACGACTGATGCTCAAACCCCGAGAGGGCCCATCCCCCCGGCGCTCGGCCGCACACCGACTGATGGCCGCTTCGGCCGCCTAACAGCATCATGCTTTTCGCTTCGCATGACATGTATTATATACTGTACCACTTGGCAAATACAGTGTCTTTGTACAATGTCGATGGTGTTTGTGGTGCGCAGCGATGACGGACCTAATGCAGCACAAGAACTTTTGGCACGGACTAAGGACCAGTCACTGCGAGCGGGGGCAACAGAATAAGGCCTCTTCAAGATGGCGCGAAACACGTAAAGCTGTCCTACTTTTGTGCGGTTTTGATACAGTTTCATTGGTGGCATTTCGTTTCCATCAATGCGTTAAAACATGCGACCGGTGATTGCATTAGGCACTGCGATCTAGAACTTCAGTAAATTCCATTTGTTTGCTTGGAATAACTGTATTCAACCGATCACAATTCCATTCAAGGAAGCAGTCATGCGGTGAAAAATGTACGAACGACAATCAGCACAGTTATCACCCGAGGTACGCATGTAGCGTAAATGTCATCGAGCCATGCTGGTAAATCTGCCCACCAACGGTACCAGATCACGTGGCGGTAATTGATTTCCGTTACTGCGACCGAAGCGCCAGCCCTAGACCCCTTCTCATTTGTTTTTTGTTACACACGAGGCGCGGATCCAAGATTCCAGGGGGCGTTTTCTTTAAAAAAGCTCCCTTCTTGTAGACCTCTACCCTGACTGCATCGCAATCCTACAAGTGCTTCGCTGACAAAGCAGCAAACTGAGCATCGGATTCCTTGTTTGATGGTGTTTTGATCGCTCTGATGATCCCTTTAGCTTCCCATCAATGATCGTTCAAGATGACATTAAAGCTTATCCATCCGAGAAAGGAACCACCTCGTCAATAAACAAACGCATGTGGACCTCTCAAGCTGTATGAAGGGCCACCGTAAGGGCGCGGAGCGCCGGATCCCTGGGTGTTTTGTGTGCCGCTGATGAACGCTGGTGCCTGTCATAACTGAGCACGCATGATGTGCGAGTGATTGTGGCTATGATGCGATGCGCTATGTACTTCATAATGTGTCCTTTTTATCAGTATGCGCTCATGCCACTGATATTTCAACATTGCACTGGCGTGTGGTTCAACGAGCTTCGTCCGGCGCCACGCCATGCTTTGTTCATCGGGGATGGCACGATGCTGGGCGGATGATAGACAATTTACGATGGCAAGTCCCGGAGGCGTCTCAACCACAAGCTCCGAAAGAGGGATCGGGTCACCAAGTTCGGGTGGCTAGGCACGTCTACTGGCAGATAGGGCCGCCGTCCCGCGGGCTTAGCGAACTGCCAGCAGCGACGCCACTCCAGGACCGGAGCGCGCCGTGATGCCAGACCAGCCGCTGTCACAAGACGGATAGGGCCGCCGTCCCCGACGCCACTCCAGGACAGGAGCGCGCCGTAACGCCAGACCAGCCACTATCACAGGACGGATGGGCCAGGCGGTCCCCGCCACATAATACGCGAAGCGAGGCTGAGAGAAAGAAAAGAGGAGATGGGAAGGTACCGAGCGTACCGAGCGCCTCCAGCCGTCGGTACTAACAGTGGGTGATGATATGCACGACTTCACCGATGGTTAGGGCGACGAACGATAGATGTCATAGCAAATGGCCCATCGATGCAGCCAGTGCTGTCTTTACATTGACATTAACGTACGTGGGCCTCTTGGCAGCTTGAGAGCGCACGCACCGTGCGCGCTCTTCTTGTCTCGTCAGAGGGATTAGTGTAAATCCAGCTCCGTTTTACTCTGCAATGGATGAGGGATGAAAGAGGTACGTTAAGTGGGCTTGTGCCATCAGGCGCGAAGCAAGGGACAGGGGCAGATGCATTACGTTAGACCGGCTAATACTGTCTGTTATCGATGCAAGAAAAACGTGTGCGAAGTTACGTCAGTTCAGCTAATTTCTTTCGGTAGCAAATGCAACGTAAAACACGAAACACATACCCGCACCGTTTATTCACAGACAAGGGTACCCTTGGATGGCGGGTGATCATTACATTGCAGAAAAGGTTTTCCCGCAC
>NW_023596420.1:4236856-4250057 GCF_011947565.3 Pollicipes pollicipes | reverse complement strand
ACACACACACACACACACACACACACACACACACACACACACACACACACACACACACACACACACACACACACACACACACACACACACAACCACCATCGCAATATGAAAAGCTGTGACCATGGCATTGCCTTCGCTTACACGCATTCATCACCATGTGCGTAAATACGCGTCGAACGGCTTCCACTCAAACATGTGCAATGCTCGCGCGGGCTGTCTGTCGGCATGCTGTATGACCCTGCGCTGGCTCGCGCCGTCTGTGGACCGCAAACGCGGTAGTGTCAGGCGGAGATGTGCCGAGGGCAGGCTGTCGTGGTAATGACATTACAAGCGTCTGGCTGACAGGAATGACGGTGGGCGAGTCGCCGATACGAGGCGAGGAGCGGCGGACGTCGTTCGTTAAAAGCGGTCGGAATGGACGGTCGTTTTGAACAGCACCATTTAAAAGCTGGGCCTCTCCGTGATTCCAAGAGTATGTATATATATATATACATATATATATATATTTGTGTGGTGTATCGTTCTCCCTCTCTTTCTATATATATATATATATATATATATATATATATATATATGCCCTCTGTCTCTCTTGCCCTCTCTCCTTTCTCCTAATTATTCGACAAGGACTAAGATTATCAGTATTGTCGGCTAATGTCAGGATAACTGCTGCCTCTAGGCATGCAGGCACGCCCGTCCTAGACCCTGAATAGTCTAATTACGTAAGAAGCGTCCTTCCATCCTCGGCAGCTGCCGGACTTCAGGTTTAAAGCTTGGCCTACGACTGAATATCCCTCCCTCAAACGCGAAAAAAGATGAATCTCGGCAGCTGGGGCATCTGAATGCATGCCATAATTGGAACGGACGTAGGCGGGCAAGAAGTCCAATTTCGGGCCTCCCCAAGACCGTGTCTACCTACAAAAACCCCGAGTATGCCCCTGGCCCAAACCCGCCATCATCATCATATACTCCATCATACTTAGGCATGCTACAAGACTGGCGCGACATGCGCAGCCTGGCGAGCACCTTTCGCCACACCCCGGCAATCAGTATACAGGACTAGGCTGAATTTCTACGCTGCCTGGAAACGAATGAGGAATTTATTGGTTTCTGGGCTGGGCTCAGATTAAGCTGAATGTGACTGTGCGAATGCCGTGCAGGAGGTAGTGAGAGCGGGCTAGATAACGATCTCCAATAGGATGCCGTTGCGGCCCAAAGTTAGACTACTGTTGGATAATTCAGGTTGGCTGGCCCTTTGCTTCCCCCCCCCCCCTCCCTGTCATTCACCCTTGCAAATGGTGTCCTCATGGGCGCAAACGAAACATAACGTGATGCCCGTTGAATATCTCGATTGCAGAGTCATTCCTGTTACATTGGGAGTGCTATGTCAGGTAAGTGGCCAGAGTTTTCCTCAGGGAGGTCCCAATGTCAGCCCCTTCATATATCGGACCATATTTCTATCAGTCTGCTGTCTGAACTTAACAACTTGGCTCAGGGGTGTGGACAACAGACTCTAAGCCCCCTCTTTCCTCCCTTAGGCCTTAGCTACATGCCTAGCTAGTGGCTATCAAAGCTCCAAAAACCAACGTGACATTTTATTAAGCTGTGCTACGAATACCACTTGCGAATTCGCATAACATTGAAATTCACCGTGTGCATCCGCATAGCAACGACTGAAAGTTGTTCCCGCGACCGAACTAATTGCCATTTTATGATCTTTTTTTCGGTATTTTCTGCTGTCAAGTGTGCGTCACCTAAAGTCGGTTGGTAAAAACAGCGAATCGTCCCGCCTAGCGTACCACTGAAATACACTGATTTGTCGCCGACCAGACACCGAGTCGGACTACCAGCTATAAGTCATAAGATATTTTTGTCACCTGTTTGGGATGCAACCTAAACAAGATACCATGGTGCCGAAGGATGCGGTAAAGGGCATTTACTAAAGGTGCGCTTGTGTTGTGTGACCAAATGTGGGACCATGGAGGCTTCATGTTGGATCATGCATTGTGCGTCGCAATATTTTGTCATGGCTGCCATTGAAATATTTCATCAAAAGGATTGTTGTCATCAAGCGTCCCGTACAAATGCACCTTTTTGTCACCACCTTCATCCACTAATTCAGAACTTTTTACCACCTCTGGCAGCCGAAAACGAATCCAAACCTAGAGGTTATTTTATTTCAACTAATGTGCTGCTATTTACACGAGATTAAAACGGAACTGTTCCGAATTTGAACGGCGCAATGACGTTTGAGACACGATTCTGACACATTGTGATTGCATTGGAACCATTCGGCTGTTGTTTGCTGTTTTTGAATCCTGTCTAATACTTCGCTAAGACAGCAACCGCTTACCATCCTAGGCAAATGGGGGTGACATAATGTCAAAGCTGATTGGTTACCCTTGACATGGAGTCGTGGATCATTGGCAGTTGTCTATTTTCCTACCTTGCGTGCCGGTATCCGAATCTTGTAGCCTGCCAAAACGGCGTGGTGCCGGCACGTGCCCGTGTGGTTTTATTTTGTTTGTTCAATCATAAGTGCCACCATGGTGCTGAACTGTTGTTTGGAAGGTGCTGCCAACGGAAAGTATCTGGAAATGGTGCGGGTATACTGAAATGACGCTTTCCATAAACGTATCACTCCCCTTCCCTAGTAAACGATAATGCTGCTAGTAGACTGTTTTTGACAAATTTTCGTCCACCTAACACCTTCTCTAACGCGACAGATGGTGCGGCTTTGGTGATTAAATCAGTAACCCGATTACATTGGAACAATTGGTTATGACAGGACAAATGGAACACGTTAGAGAATGGCACGAATAATACACTTAATAAAAACTTGACATATTTCTGACACGAAAGGCATTGGAATCACAAAACGCTCAGCTTTTATATGGTGTTCTTCCCGTCCGTTGAACATTCCGACCCTCCTAACGAGGCGCAGAGCCGGTGTGCGGAAGGCTGCCGTGCTCACACGGGGAACGTCGCCGCAGTCGCGCAGCATTACATCACGTGCGACCACGAGGCCGCGGCCCAGCGCCAGTCCGGGGCGGCCCGGCCCGGACTCTGCCATGGCACGCCCGGCCACACCCAGCACCGCCGCGACACGCGCACACGCACACGCACACGCACACGCACTGCCCTACTGGCCGCCGCCTGGCCTCGGGGTTTGTGCGCTGGAGACCATACGCAGGTGATGGGATTCGTGCGGATGTTTTTGTAGCTGAAACACAACAGTTTTCCCAACGCGGGTTCAGATCGCTGCGTGACATGCATGTTACCAACTGTCACTTGGCAACGTGCATTGGTCGCGAACCAACTTATTACCTTCATATCTGGTGAAGAAGCGAGAAGAAATATGACACCTAAAAGGTGCCAATCTTCCCACACACCTGTCCGTTACATCTGGTGTATCGTAGTCCTTGCAAATATAACAAATAAGCAAACCGGGATTGCGCTTAGAACGAACACGGTGATGGCTCTGTCAAACTTAACTTTTTGCTTGACTTGAACTAAGTTTAACAGACAGACAAAGGAGCTATGCAGCACGGACATGCATTGGTGCTCAGGAGGTTTTCACTGCCTTAAAGCTCGTCCTGAAGTATTTTGAAAGGAGATTCACCGCACGTTCCCGCGATCATCCGGGATTAGCGATACTTCCATAAGCAGCCTTTCGCCGACTAATTGAAAAGCTTGGAACCGCGTAGCAACAACCTCGTGATGACGTTCTGGAACTCTGTCCCGGCAAAACTCACTCACAATGTCTTTTCCTAGCACGTTTGGAACACTTTCTGTCTTTGTTCGACGAGCCCAACTGACCTTTGTTCGGATAAATAAACACCGGACCGCCGCTGTGGCTTACATAAGCAAACCCGCCGACCTGTGGCGATTTCCAACAGGGTGCTGCTTGAAACGGAACGCGGACGCGGTGGCGGCGATGCCCGGCCGCCGAATGATCTGTGACATGTAATCGGGCTCAATGGCTATTCTCTCCAATAATGCCCACCTTTCCTGGTGGCGAAGATTGACAACTTATGCCCAGCGAGCAGCAGCGCTGGCTGGCCAACGGATGACGACGTGCCGTGTCATTGCGGTGACCTTTGTAAACTCGATTTAGATGGGTAGCTATTCCCAGAATTAACAGCGGGAGGCCAATGTCGACAGCAAGCAGCGCATCAGGAATCAAACCATGTGTCAGCACGCTCGTCAATACGGTGCAAACGCGATGCCAATGACCATGACACTCACGTAAAGCGCACCATGGCGGTGTGCCATCACACATTGCTGGTGTTAAGCCGTCAGGTCTCGGATGCGCCAGAATGTGTGCATTTGTGGAAGGCGTACGCGTCACACTGGCTTGTGTGCTGCTGCTGGCCGGCCAGCCGAGCTGAAGACGCGAACTGCTGCCAATGAGGTCAGACTCACGACAGCCGGAGAGGAAATGAGCATAGCACAGATTATAACCACGCGGACAGACACGAGGCACAATTCAAAGACTGAGTGTGTGACAGAGACGGGGCGCAACTTAGAGACTGAGTGTGTGGCAGAGACGGGGTAGAGCTCAGAGACTGGGTGTGTGGCAGGAACGGGGCGCAAATCAAAGACTGAGTGTATGGCAGAGACGGGGCGCAACTTTGAGACTGAGTGTGTGACAGAGACCCAGCACAACTCAGAGACTGAGTGTGCGACAGAGATCCAGCACAACTCAGAGACTGAGTGTGTGACAGAGACCCAGCACAGCTCAGAGACTGAGTGTGTGACAGAGACGGGGCACAACTCAGAGACTGAGGGTGTGACGGAGACCCATGCTGTTTGGAGACTGGGCGAATAAACAAGTTCCCCTACCCCATGGTAACTGGGGACAGACTGAAACTGAGGCACACGTAGTAACAGCAAATGTTTACCTTACCGCGCAGGCTAAGCGTAGGGCATGCACAGACTATGTGCACAGAGACCGAGCAGAAGCGTAACCCAGGCTGAAGACATCCTCTGAACGAATGATACGATCGACGAAGCTCGATGATGTGATCAAGGGCAGACGAAGGCCAGGAGACCGGCGGCACCCGTCGGGCTGAGCAAGGGAGGCCGAGACGGAGCTCAGCTGCCGTCTCGCAAAGGTCGACCACGCCGCCAAGGGCCGTCACGGGTGACTGACGGTCAACGAGTGAGGTGGCCAGGCAGGCGGTGCAGACGGGCCGTGTCGCAGCTGGGTGGCAGCTGACGGCAGCTCTTGTGCGTACAGCCAGTGGGAGGAGGCTGGGATTCAGCGAGAGGAAACATCAACAGCCGAGCCGAACCCCACGTGCATGGGCCGTGGACAAATTATTAAAAGCACTAGTCACGGAGGTGGTAGTATACAGCTACTTGAGTCACACGGACAGCGGTGCGTGCTTGAAGTCTTCCGGGTGGTTCAGTCCTTACAACAAGGTCATGTACCTAAGTGCTTGGTTTTGCAACCGGAACAAACCGTCAAAGCTGGTTTAGCATGCGGTACGTATTGGGTCCGGTCGGTCAGCTACGGCCACACACTCTACATAGCAAGCACGGGACAGCCGGCTTGCCTCCAGCCAGCGATCATCACCACTTGTGCCCTGCCGTCACAGATGTGGAACTCCCAGAACAACTGGTCTCACAACCCCGCGCAGCCCGCCCACACCGAGCTATGGTATCCGACACTGACGTCTGGGCGTGACCGCCACCGGCGAGCGGCAAGCCCGTGTTTCTACTGAGGCGACAGCCGATGGCGAGTGGTGGGCCCATGTTTTGGCTGGGCGGCAGTCGCCGGCCAGCGGTGGCCGTTCAGCCTCGGCAAGGCCGGTCTTCTGCTGGCCGACAGCCACCGGCCAGCGGTGGCCGCTCAGACCATCCGGCAGGGCCCGTGTGTCTGCGCTGGCGGCAGTCGCCGGCCTACGTTCGGCGGCTCAGCCTCGGCAGGGCCGTGTGTCTGCTGGCCGACAACCGCCGGCCTACGTCGCCGCCAGCTAAGCCCGGCTGGTCCCTTGTGTTCTGCTGGGCGCGGACAGTGACAGCCGCCCGCCGTTGAAGACGCGCCGGAAGTGCAGCTGACAGCACTAATGGCGCAGCCAAGGCCACCCACTTCCAGGCCACTTCCGGGCGTCTTCCGGTTAGCTTCCGGACAAGCTACGACCTCCTGAAAGAAAGAGAGCGTCAGATCTTCCGCATCGTTGGAAAGGTTCACATTCTCAGCCATGTGACATAAATATTCGCAAGAAGACTCATTACAAAGCAGATGATGATCGGCATATCCCAACTATGCCTGGCTATTAATTGCAGATATATCTCGTTTGGAAAACTTGATGCGTGAAACAGTCCACGTATGAGCCAGAGAGCGTAGCGAGAACGGCCATGATATCGCTTTCGTGCGTGGGAATAGCTGATTGTAGTCATTTCTAGGGCTGTTTAAGCCTAACAAGAGCGGCCTTTACCAGGACAGCCGGAGACCAGCCGCCACGCCGGGCTGTCTCATGCTCCCTGATGGCGTGTCCCCGGCCGGACTTGCAGCTTCACGGCGGTCGCGTGCGACACGCCTCATTAGGTCGCGCCTCCGAGCGTGGCGACACGTTGTCCCGGGCTCCTGCTGCTCAGGGTCCGTTTCGGGGCGGCGCGCTCGCGTCGGGTGAATGCGTCGACCGGTTCACGCGGCCGCTTCAATTATCTAAGTGTCGTCGCCGGCCCGGCCGGGACGCGTTTGTCGGAAAAGGTGGCCATATCCTAGCGACCACCCTGGTTACAGGAATCAATAGTGGGGGGCTCGCTCTACTGCCACAGGCGCGCGGCACCCGCCGCGCTCCACCATCGATTGGCCCTCTCGCGGGGCGGCGCCAGGTCAGATACCGCGGAAAATAAACATTTTTGGGAGGGTCGGGCGGCGCGTTGTCAGGATCCTGCGCTGACACAGCCTGCTGCAGCGACGCCTGGCGCCGAGCTGTCGACGGCACCGCCCACCAATCGCATGCGGCTCTCCCAGCGTTGGCGCGACGGAGTGGGTGAGGAAAAGGGAGGGGGGGGGCACTTTATTTTGGGGTAGACGAACCCTATTCTCCTGTGCCCCAATGTATTGGAGTCCGCATTCATGCATGATGGAAACGAACTCGTGTGGCTGGACTAATGAGATATGAAATCACGAACAAATATTTTATTCATCGCACAGAAATTTATCACACAAAAGCCAAATGCATGAAATCAAACGTGGTTGGTGCGGAAGGTAGATCAGGGGCAGTTGATGGGCCGACTCATCTTACGACAGCCCAGCAGACGACGTGGAAAGAGAAGGCCTGCCTGGATTAAGGCTGGATGCACGATAACGCCGGCTCTTATTGTGTTTGAGGTGGCCTCCTCGTTTCCCTCAGTGTTGTGGCATTGATGAACGATGATAATCCGGGAAAAAAATGCGGTGTGGTATTTTGGTGGCCCACAGTCCTCGTTCCACCGATCATTTCACTCTTGGAGAGAATGCACTAACCTGAAAGGCATCTCGGCCGGTTAGGGCGTTTATTAAGCAGCTGCTGCTACGATACTGCAGTTGTAATATGCGCTAGGGTGTCATGACATAAGTGCTACAGTAAATACCTTACTGACAGAACGACGCGATATCATTTCCTCCAGAAAAATGCCTTATATAATATTTACCTAAAGCGACATTCCTTTTACTGCAAATTAACACATAAGAGCTACACGACAATGGATCTTTTGCAAAATTTATAAAGTATTTTCTTACACGCGATCTTTCTTCTCGCTGGAAGCACTCATATATATGAGTGCCTGAGGCAAAACTTGTACCGAAAACATATACCCGGTATTACATCTACATAAAAGACTTAAACAGCATTTAGCTATACGCCACCTTACTTCTAGTGTAAAACTCTTACACGATATGAGTGCTACACGACAAATCTTACATTGCAAAAAAGTAAACCCGCCATTACAGCTACATCAAATCTCATACAACTACCCGTACGCGACATTCTTTTCTTCCAGAACAAATGACGTATCACAAGCGCTACACGACGAAACTTAAAGGAAAATGAAAAAACTCCTGTTTAAAGTTATGCCTGTCAATATGCCTACCACAAAACAAATGAAGGCATGAATTTATCACGATATTCCTTCTTTGGCCAATGCTATCAGCTATAGTTGTACGCGATATTTGTTTAAACTGAAGCCTGCCATACTCTACATATTATAACCATTCAATACTCCCAACCTCAGGTAAGCCCACCGAAAGCACCAATGACTATATACATATACACGCATACACAGATACACACACACACACACACACACACACACATATATATATATATATATATATATATATATATAATATATATTATATATATATATATATATATATATATATATATATATATATATATATATATATATATATATATATATATATATATATTATATATATATATACTGACACACGGTAACACTTGCACGCCCGAGATCAGACTCATGTGGGCCAATTCCAAGGTGTCGATACAATATTGCTGCTGTAACACATTGCGATGGACATAACCAACCACGGCAATGGTTAGGCGCGGCATTTCTTCCATAAAAAACGTATAGTGCGCTGCCGAAGCGTTGCGAAATAGGTTTGGGTGTAAGCAAGGGAAAATTGCAAAACCTGCTTTCGCATGCATGAAACACGGCGTTCGTCGTGGATATGACAAATTTTTCTTGCACAGATGAAAGGGCGATCTATGTCCTCGACTCAATATGAAAACTACACCAGTTGCCTGGTGCTCAGGGAAATGCGGCATTTCTTGCACTTCAAAAACTATAACGCTCCAGTGCTGCACAGCAAAAAATGCTTCAAAAAAGCTATACCTGTCAGTCAGATTTTTGCCACCAAAACTACAGGCTATGCTAGATAGCCGTGGGCCTATGCTTTTTCGTCAATCACAACAGATCGACAAAATAACGTGACATGATAAATCAATCACCTCTCGTACAGGCACCACGAACTGTTAATTGCAGAAATGCCCAGCTGTGGTTCTCCTCTAGCCTGCGGATTGCTCCCACGGTGTTCACACAATTAGTACTCAACGGCGAGCATTGGCAGTAGGAGAAATGTTGCGTATACGCTGAAGACCATAAGTTTTAGCAGTAAAAGTAATGATACATGTACATTTTGGAAGTACATACCTTGTTGTACAGCAATAATGTGGCGTACGTAACTCTTCTCAGTAAAAGTAAGGCTGGGTGTAAGCAACGAGTGTATCGGTTGTTACAGTAGAAGTAATGTCGTGTGTAAGTAACCGCCAGATGAGCTTTTGCAAAAACAATGACGGATATTAATTTTTTTGCGGAATCAGATTTGTCGCGTAGCGCCAATGTCGTGCGAAGTATTGACAGTAGAAGTGATGTCGTAGCACTTCCGTCGGCCAGGGCAATTTGTTGTAGCACTAATTTCGCGGAGCCATACAGCAGGATGCCAGCACCAGTTGCTAACAATGCAGCAGGATACGAGTACAGCCAGCAATCAGCAAAACAGCAGGATGAGAACACCGCCAGCAAATCAGCAAAAACAGCAGGATGCGAACACGCCTTAAACAGTGTCAGGTTGAAAAAGTGTGTGCCTCCTTCGCCCTCATCCTATTTTTGAGGGACGGGTCCGATACACTAGGCATGCCAACAATTAATCTGTATTGGGACGCTGTCATGGGGATGGGCAACGCATTGTCTCTTTTCGCTCTCGGGGGGGGGGGGGGGGACGTTTACGGAGATTTACCTTGTCAAATTTCATTAGGCTTAAATTGCGCTACGTACGTTTTTCTGGATTGAGCCAGAAAACAGCGGAACGGACGATATTTTCCGATCACAGTATTTGTTATCGTCAATTTTCCCACTCCTCAAGAGGGCCACTTGTTTGTTTAAATAGAAGAAAATGTGCGCCGTGCTCGGAGAGCAAGTGATGAATCAAATACGGTATTTGTAAAACCGAAAATGATGTGGTTGGCAATATATATTGAAGTCGGGGATGCGCAGACTATCTCAGGATCTGCAAACTAATCTTCCGGAATCTTAGCACTCAAAGAAAGAAGAGCGAAACCAATGGTGTTCTCGGAATTTTGGGTCCTGCCAACGCCGCAAACAATACAGCATCGTGTTGGACTGGGCTTATTTTAGGAAGATTGTCAGCTCAGTAATCAAGTAATGGGATTCAGCCCAGCATAGCACACGCCATATGACCGAGTTATCGACTGGCCCTGCATAGTGTAGGGCGGCGTGTGTATTTACATCATATCTGTCATCCAAGTCTGCCTTTTGCGTATGTTTTAACGTTTCGGTGAGAGCTCATCTGAGTGTCATGGGTGCGTGAGAGGCGTATAAAAAATGAACTTCCGCAATGATCGCACTTTTGGATCCTCTGTGTTTTCGCCAAGTATTTTCTGAACATGCAAGACGCGTGCCTGCACTGATCACACACGGTCCAGTGGCCATCGCAGTTATGCCTGATAAGATCGTGCTTTTTAGGACTTCTGCTACCAATTCATGCGCCATAGGCCACCTCATGGAGCATGTTCGTATCGACGCCTTCCACGCCACAACCGTCTCCAAAGCTGTTATCGATCAGCAGTGGAAACATCCGACGTGAGTTGTGGGCCTCTGGTCAACTGTTACAACAGGGTTTCTGCTCGCTGATGACACCTGTCTGATCGGAGCGGATTCATAGCTGGAGCAGCCCTAGCGAAAAGTTTGTGGGAACCGGCGCGGGATCACAACTGTTCTTACAAGATCCTGAGGGATTTCACATACTTTTCTGGAGGACTGCTAAGTCTTGCGGGATTTCCATGTGGAATTCGGGGGTCCTACAAGGTTGCCCTATAGAATTACGGGATCCCACATCGCTGTCCTAAAGGACTTCAGGATATCACATAAACCTCCCCCAGGACTTGAGGTACCATGGAGCAGTCATACGAGATACGTAAGCCTACAGGATCAGTCCTTACAGGATACGTCAGCCTCGCAGGATCAGTCTTACAGGACACGTTAGCCTCACAGGATCAGTCTTACAGGATACGTCGGCCTCACAGGATCAGTCTTACAGGATACGTCAGCCTCACAGGATCAGTCTTACAGGATACGTCGGCCTCACAGGATCAGTCTTACATGATACGTAAGTCTCACAGGATCAGTCTTACAGGATATGTAAGCCTCACAGGATCAGTCTTACAGGATACGTAAGCCTCGCAGGATCAGTCTTACGGGACACGTAAGTCTCACAGGATCAGTCTTACAGGATACGTCAGCCTCACAGGATCAGTCTTACAGGATACGTAAGCCTCACAGGATCAGTCTCACAGGATACGTAAGCCTCACAAGATCAGTCTTACAGGATACGTAAGCCTCGCAGGATCAGTCTTACTGGATATGTAAGCCTCACAGGATCAGTCTTACAGGATACGTAAGCCTCGCAGGATCAGTCTTACGGGACACGTAAGCCTCACAGGATCAGTCTTACAGGATACGTCAGCCTCACAGGATCAGTCTTACAGGATACGTAAGCCTCACAGGATCAGTCTCACAGGATACGTAAGCCTCACAAGATCAGTCTTACAGGATACGTAAGCCTCGCAGGATCAGTCTTACTGGATATGTAAGCCTCACAGGATCAGTCTTACAGGATACGTAAGCCTCGCAGGATCAGTCTTACGGGACACGTAAGCCTCACAGGATCAGTCTTACAGGATACGTCAGCCTCACAGGATCAGTCTTACAGGATACGTAAGCCTCACAGGATCAGTCTTACATGATACGTAAGCCTCACAGGATCAGTCTTACTGGATACGTCAGCCTCATAGGATCAGTCTCACAGGATACGTAAGCTTGGCAGGATCAGTCTCACAGGATACGTAAGCCACGCAGAATCAGTCTCGCGGGATACGTCAGCCTCACAGGATTAGTCTTACAGGATGCTTGATGGGAATGTTCCACATTTGTGCGAGGTCTTGAGCTGAGATAACCACTCTGAAATTAACTTGGCGCATTTCACCGCTCTGCCCTTCTGAAGTCCTAAAACCCTCTAGCCCAGAGCGAAGAGGGCCAGCGTCCGTGAGCGCGGCTTCCAAACATGGTGGGCTCAATTGGCTCTCAAACCATGTTCAGCAAACTGTATAATCTGCAATCGCGAAGCACGCTTTGTGCCACATAACATAAGTTGGAAATTATTTCTTCTCTTGCTAGTTATCACATAAATATGATTTACAACCGAATAACTTAAGAATAACACCATAACCGAGCATGTGCATATCAGAAAAAGCCTTAAACTCACGGACATGTATGCAAGACCAACACGAGAAACGGAAAAACACAAGCACTTAACGATATTTGACTCGGGCACACTTCCAGCCCACGCTGTTATCTCACGACGAGTTTGAAGTACTACAAACATGTAACAATTTCAGGCGGTCAGTTTGGCAGCATCTCAGAAACGTCATAGGTCACCGTCCATGACGCATTCAACCAATGACGCATTGAGGGACAAATTCATTAAAAAGGAAAATTTTGTTCTCTAGAGCAGTCTTTTCCACTCAAGAGTGTACTAATAGTTGTAAATGACTTAATTTCATCACATCTAATGCTTGCTTCACTGTCTTCCAATGCGAATTATTCCCTTTTAAGCTCCATTGAGCAGTTGCTTAAAATTTTACAGTGCCGTGCAGAGCTGTCACATACGATGATGAAGTCTCATGGCATAGAATTTATCAGCGTTCAAAACTGGCGATTCACATAGAATTTGTTTTGCAACATTCCGTAGTTGCGCAGTGAATCCCAGCATCGTCCTGGAGCACACACATGCTCACGCACGCTTCCGCATACAAAACTGTTAGGATTCTGGCGTCTCTATGAGACGCCAGAATCCAGAAATATGCCAGAAAAGAAGGGCGGTACCGCGGGAATTGAACCCCGTACCTGTGGATTGGCACGTGTGCGACTAAACCGCTGCGCATCCAGAACCTCACGATCGTCATGGACGAGTTATTACTTAAGGCTTCGTCAGGACCACCAAATGTGGACGCTTTGCCTTAGCAAGAAGCAAACACACACACAACACACACACCCACACACACAGAGGAGACGAGAAGACGAGAGTAGAGACGAGGAGGATGAGAGAGAAGGAGGACGAGATGGGAGAGAGAGAGAGAGACGGAGAGAGAGAGAGAGAGGAGAT
>NW_023596420.1:4111746-4235856 GCF_011947565.3 Pollicipes pollicipes | reverse complement strand
CGGGGCATCTCGCAGCAGATATCGGACTCGCAACTGGAGCCGCCGCCGCCGCCGCCGCCGCCGGCAGCACTCCCGCCGCCTCACTGGCGCCCGGCGGAGCGCGCCGGCACGCACTTGCCGGCGTACCTGCCGCCGCCCGCCTACTTGGCGCCCCCGCAACCGCTCGACATCTCCGTTGATGACCACTACGAGTTCGACCCGGTGCTGACGCCGGGCACGGAGTCGCCGGGCGGCGCGCCGCCATTGACCCGTTCCCGGCCGCGACCCGTGCCCGAGATGGAGGCTCGTGTGCAGGCAATGCGCCAGGAGTTTCAGCAGTACCGGCAGCGGCGCGCCCGGCGGCACCGCTCTGGCGACGAGCCCATCACCGAGACGGTCTGTTGAAACAGTCCCGGAGCCGCACACTCCCCCCCCCCCCCCTGTGTTCGCTAACGCTACTGCCATTCATGCTTTACGTTCGCCATCAGAGTACAATCGTGTGTTTGCGTTTTGCGCCGTGCTGCTCGATATTTTTTTGCACGGCGGGAGGTTTTGTGGCATTACATCTGCGATTCTTTGGTTCAAATGTGACAGCTTTAATGGCGCCGTCGCGGCGGCCGCTAGCGTGTGGCGGGGTGCGGCGTGGACCGGCGGCGGCTGGCGCGGCGCGCCGCCCGCTCGGTCGCACCTGTTCCTGTGATAACCGGTCCTCTCGGGCCGACCAACTCTCGGAGCCCCCTCCCCCTCCCCGGCTCCTCGCAGGTTGTACATAAGCGTGAAGATGCGAAGATGCGTGACGTGTCGGCGTCGCCCACGCACTCCGACCCATGTATATAGAGGGTTTTGTATTGTTGTACCTAGGCCGCGCAGGCACTTCACTCTCCGTAGTTGTTCAAAACGCCACCATCCCCGAGAACCTGTGTAGTGCAGTTAAACGGTGCCGGTCGGTAGTCTGACGTGGTCGGAATGGTCAGCAGTACTGGGCGTTGTCAGCCGTTCGCCAGAGCCCAGTGCCGCCGACTCCTTTTGCGTGCCTAGCGACACCCACCACGCCCGTCTTTGAGCCCGCGATGATGGAGGGGACCGAAGGGTGTCGTAGCTGGTGATGCCGGAAAATCTGGTCTGTAGTTACACATGTCGACTCGCCCACGTCATTTGGACCGTGACCAAATGCGGCGTTGCCGACTACAGATGGGAGCCCCCCCCCCCCCCCCCCTCTCCGGCCCTCGGTATGCCCGACACGAGCAGTGACTTCCAGTTCACTGTGCCCACCGTTTAGTGTAGGAATGTGCGTGGCGGTTGTTGTTGCCGGAATCTCCTGTTGTGTTTGTGGAGCGATTCTTGCCGGGCTTCTTATGTTGTTGAGAATCGTCGAGCCCGGTGATGTTGGCTGGCCTGTGGCCCTGTCACAGGCGTAGAAAGATGTTTAGGGGGCAATTCTGCGAAAACAAGCTGATTTGTGCGCAACGTCCTGGTTTCCACTCGACTTCGACCAATGGTGCGTTGAGCTTTTAAAATTTGTGTGATGACTCGTGTTTATATCATGCGCCATTGTTTGTCCATAAAGTCTTGGGGCTCAAATACATTGCAGACCCCTCACACTGACCGATACTGCCCCCCCCCCCCTCGGCCCTTATCTCTGAGATACTGTCTCGCCGCCTCCTCCCCCGACTCTCTCTTTGGTTCGCGCTCCATTGGGCTCCGTGGCCCGTGTGTTACTGTGCGCGATATGTTGTGTGTTTTTCCCCTCTGACATACCTCACGGGCATGTTTTAGTCACGGGCGTGCTGCTACGACTGATGCTCAAACCCCGAGAGGGCCCATCCCCCCGGCGCTCGGCCGCACACCGACTGATGGCCGCTTCGGCCGCCTAACAGCATCATGCTTTTCGCTTCGCATGACATGTATTATATACTGTACCACTTGGCAAATACAGTGTCTTTTGTACAATGTCGATGGTGTTTGTGGCGTGCGCAGCACAGATGACGGACCGTAATGCAGCACAAGAACTTTTGGCACGGACTAAGGACCAGTCACTGCGAGCGGGGGCAACAGAATAACGGCCTCTTCAAGATGGCGCGAAACACGTAAAGCTGTCCTACTTTTGTGCGGTTTTGATACAGTTTCATTGGTGGCATTTCGTTTCCATCAATGCGTTAAAACATGCGACCGGTGATTGCATTAGGCACTGCGATCTAGAACTTCAGTAAATTCCATTTGTTCGCTTGGAATAACTGTATTCAACCGATCACAATTCCATTCAAGGAAGCAGTCATGCGGTGAAAAATGTACGAACGACAATCAGCACAGTTATCACCCGAGGTACGCATGTAGCGTAAATGTCATCGAGCCATGCTGGTAAATCTGCCCACCAACGGTACCAGATCACGTGGCGGTAATTGATTTCCGTTACTGCGACCGAAGCGCCAGCCCTAGACCCCTTCTCATTTGTTTTTTGTTACACACGAGGCGCGGATCCAAGATTCCAGGGGGCGTTTTCTTTAAAAAAGCTCCCTTCTTGTAGACCTCTACCCTGACTGCATCGCAATCCTACAAGTGCTTCGCTGACAAAGCAGCAAACTGAGCATCGGATTCCTTGTTTGATGGTGTTTTGATCGCTCTGATGATCCCTTTAGCTTCCCATCAATGATCGTTCAAGATGACATTAAAGCTTATCCATCCGAGAAAGGAACCACCTCGTCAATAAACAAACGCATGTGGACCTCTCAAGCTGTATGAAGGGCCACCGTAAGGGCGCGGAGCGCCGGATCCCTGGGTGTTTTGTGTGCCGCTGATGAACGCTGGTGCCTGTCATAACTGAGCACGCATGATGTGCGAGTGATTGTGGCTATGATGCGATGCGCTATGTACTTCATAATGTGTCCTTTTTATCAGTATGCGCTCATGCCACTGATATTTCAACATTGCACTGGCGTGTGGTTCAACGAGCTTCGTCCGGCGCCACGCCATGCTTTGTTCATCGGGGATGGCACGATGCTGGGCGGATGATAGACAATTTACGATGGCAAGTCCCGGAGGCGTCTCAACCACAAGCTCCGAAAGAGGGATCGGGTCACCAAGTTCGGGTGGCTAGGCACGTCTACTGGCAGATAGGGCCGCCGTCCCGCGGGCTTAGCGAACTGCCAGCAGCGACGCCACTCCAGGACCGGAGCGCGCCGTGATGCCAGACCAGCCGCTGTCACAAGACGGATAGGGCCGCCGTCCCCGACGCCACTCCAGGACAGGAGCGCGCCGTAACGCCAGACCAGCCACTATCACAGGACGGATGGGCCAGGCGGTCCCCGCCACATAATACGCGAAGCGAGGCTGAGAGAAAGAAAAGAGGAGATGGGAAGGTACCGAGCGTACCGAGCGCCTCCAGCCGTCGGTACTAACAGTGGGTGATGATATGCACGACTTCACCGATGGTTAGGGCGACGAACGATAGATGTCATAGCAAATGGCCCATCGATGCAGCCAGTGCTGTCTTTACATTGACATTAACGTACGTGGGCCTCTTGGCAGCTTGAGAGCGCACGCACCGTGCGCGCTCTTCTTGTCTCGTCAGAGGGATTAGTGTAAATCCAGCTCCGTTTTACTCTGCAATGGATGAGGGATGAAAGAGGTACGTTAAGTGGGCTTGTGCCATCAGGCGCGAAGCAAGGGACAGGGGCAGATGCATTACGTTAGACCGGCTAATACTGTCTGTTATCGATGCAAGAAAAACGTGTGCGAAGTTACGTCAGTTCAGCTAATTTCTTTCGGTAGCAAATGCAACGTAAAACACGAAACACATACCCGCACCGTTTATTCACAGACAAGGGTACCCTTGGATGGCGGGTGATCATTACATTGCAGAAAAGGTTTTCCCGCACGGCACATGGAGTTCCCCACGCACTGGCCATTGGCTCCGTGGTTGGGTCCATCAGAGACCTGGACCAGGTTGCTACCCGCAGCAAGTGGGGGAAGGCGGCCCGGGTGACCTTGCCCGGGGTTACCTTGCCCCGAGTGACCTTGTCGTTTTAAGTGATGTAATTCGGGCCAAGTCATATTAATAAAAACGGATTTCTTAACTTATGGAGAAAATCAGCACGTTAATGCCGAAGTGTGCTTTGAAAACACACATGCAAGTGAAAAAAACCAGCACGTTTTGGCTGAATGGCAATGTTATGGCAAATGCTATGGCAAATGTTTATGGCAAACCTGTAATGGTGATAAACATAACATACATCAACAAAACCTATTGGCAACCAAGAAAACATATTCGTTGGCAATTGAGCAGGTGAAAACCTCTTAACATTTGATTACTTAATGTAATTAGCAAGTTTTTTGGCTGAAATTCGAAGAGAAAAGGAGTTCTCAGTGAGAGTCACCGGGGACGGAAGGCACCGTCAATGGGCGTCTGTCTTTGTGCACAGAACGAGCTTAACATGGCAGCATCTGAATGGTGCAAGTGAGTATGAAATGTGCCGCCAAGCACAGTATGTGGCTGGACATGGTCCGCCAGAGTGAAGGCGGACTGCGTTCGATGATGTATGCGAGAACTAGTTTTGGGGTCCATTCGGAAACTAGCGAGCTTTCCTTGGTTTGATGTGGTACGTGCGCTGACGCCCGTGCTGATCTTATTCACGCCGTAAGAAAAGCGAGATGACAGATTGATGACAGCAAGAAAATCATAGACTGAGCAAGAAAGGTGGTTACGGGCAGGCATGTCAAGGGTCTGTTTGGCTGCAGCCTCTGCGAGGTCGTCCCTTAGATGGCAGATCGGCCTTGTATCCAGGAATTGATGACGTGGCATCCCGGTGGCAGTGAAGACGATGTGGCGCGAATTGTATGGGTCAAAGGTTGACTAGAATTATGTATCGATGATAAGGCGTGCGAGGAAAAGCTCGCATCCGTACAGACGACTGTTAATTGGTGTGTTTGTTTGAGATAGCAAAGTGCTGACAAGGCTGCGAATAACTCCGATGTGTAAACCGCATGATAATATGAAAGGCGTTTAGCTTTACTATGCTGGTTGCGGATAAATGCAACTTCGGTGTTGCTATCCGTTCGGGAGACGTCGATATTATATATGTATGTATATATATACATATACATATATATATATATATATATATATATACTTTTTTTTTTTTTCTCTCTCTCTCTCTCTCTCTCTCTCTCTCTCTCTCTCTCTCTCTCTCTCTCTCTCTCTTGTGGTATTCATTTCGAATCTCTGCGAACAAGGACGGCGCCTCCATATTTGTGAATGCGCGTTTCGTGTATGCGCAATAGTAATTGCATTGTGGCAGGGCTGTCAAGGCAGATGCGACATGGCGGAGGCGTGGGGAAATTGTAGATCTGTGGGAGTTGGAGCTAGTGTTGTGCTTGGAATCCGCGGGTGCTGATTGTGTGATGCTTGCTGCGTTGTGAAGAGGGTGCTATTAGTATTGTTGTGTACGTGATTAGTTCCCCTCTGTCCTGCCGACGTAGGCGCCGTCACGGTAGCACAGTGGTTTAGCGCGTCTGCGCTGTGGGCGTGTACGCATTTCGTGTTGGGTTCGAATCTCAAGAGCGGCTGACTGTTTTGTAAGGAGACATTTTACTTTCACGTCTCTTCTCGAAGCTACGTGGTCACGTGACCCGGCCAATCACAGGAGGAGAGTAGGTCACGCCTGGGGTCGGGGTCGGCGGTGGGTTAGTGATGGTCCGGGCGGCGCCGGGGAAGGTAGTCAGCTCTCGTTGATATTCACGACGTAGCTGGCTCCTTTCCCTCCGCTTCCTTTGACTGTCGCTCCGGTCCTTCTACCCTCTGCTCTCGTTGATATTCACGACGTAGCTGGCTACTCTCCCTCCGTTCCCTTTGACTCCGACTCCGGTTCTTCTACCCTCCGCCGCCGTTGATATACACGACGTCAGCGTGTCCTTGTCAACATTGCTATTCACGATGTTGATGCATCTTTCGTGGCTGTTGTTGTTACCGACGGCTGCTACCTCCCCTGGGGATTAAAGCCGCCGTGTAGTCTTACCGAACATGGTCTAAGTGATGTAGGAAATTTGGATGACTTCATGCCTATGTGCTCCTGTGATTTATATACCATATTTTGGTTCAACGCCTTTGATCTACTAGAGATGAAATCGAGCCCGCCCAACATAACAGCATTGTTTAAGTGGGCTGCGTGGGTCTCGCAGCTGCCCGTGCATCAAATCTCGGTAATAAGAGCTTGTGTCGATACATTGGGAGCGGTTCGCATGCTTTCACCAATAGGGCGGACTCCTAGGAGATGCGGAGTTTGCCCGTAATTAGGCGGAGAACGGCGATCTGGATAGCCTCCATGGTGTTAACCCGCACCCGGCCTGGGGTCCAAGACAACTACGCCCGGCCTGGGGTCCAAGGCAACTACGCCCGGCCGGGGGTCCAAGGCAACTACGCCCGGCCTGGGGTCCAAGGCAACTACGCCCGGCCTGGGGTCCAAGGCAACTACGCCCGGCCTGGGGTCCAAGGCAACTACGCCCGGCCTGGGGTCCAAGGCAACTACGCCCGGCCTGGGGTCCAAGGCAACTACGCCCGGCCGGGGGTCCAAGGCAACTACGCCCGGCCTGGGGTCCAAGGCAACTACGCCCGGCCTGGGGTCCAAGACAACTGCGCTCGGCCGGGGGTCCAAGGCAACTACGCCCGGCCGGGGGCCCGAGACAACTACGCCCGGCCTGGGGTCCAAGGCAACTACGCCCGGCCTGGGGTCCAAGACAACTGCGCCCGGCCGGGGGTCCAAGGCAACTGCGCCCGGCCGGGGGTCCAAGACAACTGCGCCCGGCCTGGGGTCCAAGACAACTGCGCCCGGCCGGGGGTCCAAGACAACTGCGCCCGGCCTGGGGTCCAAGACAACTGCGCCCGGCCGGGGGTCCAAGGCAACTGCGCCCGGCCGGGGGTCCAAGACAACTGCGCCCGGCCTGGGGTCCAAGACAACGGCTCCCGGCCGGGGGTCCAAGACAACTGCGCCCGGCCGGGGGGGGGGGGGGAATGACTTCCCCTGGGATCTCTGACTTCCAGGCGCCGTATGATAAAAACAATTGATCATGTTGAAGGTCGCGTCAAGTCATGCATAAGGCACACCTCACTTTTTCCCTTAGGTCAAATGCGAGGTAACCAGAAGCCATAAAATGTCAAAAACGCAAAAATAGCAGACAGTTACCTGACTGCAGATCATTGACCTTACAGTTTCCGAAGGAAAACTGAAATATGTTAATGGTAGGTATTATTATGTTGTATTACTAAAACAATAATGAACAATGGCAAATGATCCACAAAAAAGTTAGTTGTGGTCAACATTTTTAGAGGTTGATCTCTTTAACATGACTTAGATCACTGCCCTTGGTATATCAAAACTTTAAATTGGCGCAAGTGATGTCAAGCTAATTGACGAACAGGTTCTAGAAAGTTCGTGCTGCTGCCAGCGTTGGTTCTTGACCTGCGTGCGAATAACTGTAGGGATGGGGGGAGGGGGGGTAGTCAATCCCCCGGCCGGACGTGGATTAAGTAAAAAGTAATGCAGCGTATAAGCAATGGCTGTATACGTTCTTGAAGCATACGTTGTTTTCGTGTGGCACCGATGCTGCGTATAAGCGTTTGCATTCGAAGTAATGCCGTGTAATAGTTATGACTGTGTACGCTTTTGCAGTAGGGCTAATGACGGCGATAAGTTTTTCCAGTAGAAATGCTGTTGCACATAAGTAAACGGTCTAAAGCATTTGTAATAGAAATAATGGCGGCATACATTTTTGCAGCATAAGCTTCGTCGCGTTGCGCTGATGTCGTGTGTAAGTATGGGCAGTCGAAGTAATATCGTAGCGCTCCCTTCGGTAGGAGGTTTTACTGTCACTCTAATGTCGTGGTACCCTCAATTGCCGACTCAGCACGATACCAACAGCGTCATTAAGACAACCTGACGCGCCCGACAGTCGACAAATTTATAACGTACCGTGCTGCAAAGCCTTGACGTGGTGCGCCTTGGGAGCCTAACTCTTCGAAACAAGTAGCCGTCAATCGATCAGTGCAAGATAAAGAAGCAATCTTTTGGTGAGGTTTATCGAAATTGCTTCGACATGATTCGATCTGCTGGTCTCCAAACAGCATACCTTGAACACATCAACCGTTCGACTGGCAGGAAAAGCTGTCTGTGTGGTGACTGAGCCGCCAGTGCGCTCCGGTGGAGGCCGTATTTTCGGGGTTCGGGTCTCCTCAGGCAGCTTGCTGCATTCTGCCTCCCAGTTCCAGGGGTGACGGAGCGCATATGCCGTTCCTGATGAAAGCACGATGCATGATTCTCACAATGCGACAACAAATATTTCGATTCAAAGCGTCACATTCACCTTTTCCTGTAAAAGGCATGCGTATGTAAGTTTCGCGAACCACGAATGCATCAAATTCGTTCCATGCCACACCACCAGCTAGCTCTTAAACGAAACTGGCTGCCGTCGAGGGCGATTCGGAGTTTTACAGGCGTCTGGGTGTACAGGAATGTCTCCGGCTGTCGCCGAGTGGCTGCGGCGGTGCGGCAGCGTCGGCACAAGTGTCATCAAATTAATTCTGGCGTCTCCTCAGCTGGCCCGATCGCTGCCCCGCCATGGTCGATCGCCCGAGTGGGGTGCTCAGAATGGGTGCTTTCAATTCGGCGATGAATTGTTTCGAACTGAGGCCGCTCAGGCCAGACCCACCAATCACCGTTATGGGGCCGCCAGCGGGGTCTGCACCGCATGTAGGCAACGGGGGCCGGTGGGGGCCACCAAGACGCCGCGCTCCCTCTCAAACATGGCCACGTCAGTTTCCAAGGCAGAATTTGTGTATTCACTGATGACTTCAATCAAAACAATTCTAAAACAACAAGCGACGAAGAGTTTAGCCGAGCGAAACGAAAAGTTAACCTTGGTCAAGCCAAGTCAAGCGCATCCGCACCTTGCGAAAACGCACGCATGCCATAACACGTCACGCCACGTCCAATATCCGACGCAGCGTTCCGCCCTTTAAGCGTGTTTTTGCTCCGTTTATGATTAAGGTACCCACCGAAGTAAATGTTGCCAGTCTTCTTGACTAGCACCTAAATGATCCGCGACTCCTTCCGTAGTTGTGATTTTTTCCCCGGAATTGTTCAGTCAGTCAGTGATACAGAAGCCGTTTAAGACAGTTTTATTATTTAAATGTTTTTAGATGAAAACGTTTACGACAGTTTTGTTGCTCATGATGATCATGAAAATGGGTTCCTGTTTGCGGGCACAACGATGCATGTCAAGCTGAATCAGGCAACCAGTCTTGCTTTCCTTAAACACACAACCCACCAAATAAATGTTCATTGTCCTAAGTGTTTTGCAATCTGATGATGTTGGGGCACTGCTCCCTCATTAGTGCAGATTCGAGTTCAGCCCGCAGCTTTGCTGATTGTAGCGTATCAAATGTTGTCATTGCAAGCATGAATTAGCCGATTTTCTTGTCATAGCAGCAAAACCATTGGTTTTTTTCTGAACAATGACGTCTGACTTGAAAACAACGTGTGGCAAAGGTCTCTCTATTTAAGTTCCGTTAAAATGAGTATGCCACTTTGTTTGTTCTTGTCACTTATTGGTAGATCAAGCGCTTACGATTCAGTCAGTGCTACCAGCTTTCTCGAAATCCCTCTGAATAGCTTAGGTTTTTAGTTGAAGTAACCGCTCCTGCCGGTGAAATCTCATTGGACTCCTTGCTCATCATTTTGAAAGTAATGCGCATCATTTGCTTCGTTTTTTCATGTTTGTGTATGTTGTATGTTTGTAGCACACTTTTTCGTCCAAGTGATTGCACACTAAATGCTACGAGAGCTTGAAACACTCTACTCAAACAAAAAGATATGAAACTAATCGATCATGAAACTAACATCTCGCGAATTCAACAAACATTAAACCGGGCTCTGATTTCGCCCCTATGGCGTTCACAACAGTGGCTCTCTTCGAAGCGCGCTTTGGCTTTGAGAACGGAAGTTCGCATGGTCCGTAAGGACGTATTTGCTCAAACTTCAACCAATGCATTTCTCGGTAACAGCCCTTGCCGCCCGCTGGGCTAATCGCGAACGGTCTTTTATGGTTCGCACCAGCAAAGGTGCCGCGGCGGTCGTCATGGCGACGGCGGCCGCGGGTGCTGGGAAGAAGCATAGTGCTGTTGCACAGCGTTGACAGCGTAATTTGGACTTAAAAATAGTTAAAATCGACATCCTTACTGTCTTGACAGTGCTGCAATGACACTACCCAGTGCTGGTACTGGGGCAATATCGAGCCCTGACGTGAGGTCAAAACACTTCACAAACGCGAAGAGAAAATTCCACGTGCAAAAGCAGAGAATTCAGATATAAAAACCTTCTGAAACAAGCGATGTGAAACCATTGGATGCGGAATACCTGATTCCATGTCGCAGTTGAAAATTTGGCGACTCCTAGATCAGGTCAAAGGTCATCAAGTTCCATCAATTCCAAAATTCTGGTCTGTATACAAGTCATTCAGAAGGTATCGCTCCGATCGTCTTCAGGCCTCTAGCGTTCCATAACACATGCCTAGCAGTTGCGATATGTATGATGAAGCCATACACTATTGTTTTTTGTAGTGCACAACCGCGCGGACATTTTTAGAAGAAAAACAAATGAGTACAAACAACTAGGATATTCCTTTAAATTATTGTACGTACGGTTGTAAACACATCGAAGTCTACTCTTGAAGCTACAGCTCTTCATAAAATTGAGTGCATTGCATCAATGGAGAAATTGATAATTTAACATAACTTCCCCATTGCACAACATCGGTGCAAATAAAGCAGTCCTTTTTTAATCAGCATTGATACCAACAATTGCTAGTCAATAAGGTATGAATGTTTGGTTAGAAAATCCAAAGTGGGAGCATCCTGGATGAAGAATACCTCAACACCGAAAATGTGGCCAGCAATCCCGCTTCTAGACACAGTCGCCCCCTGCTGCGAGTCTGCGGGCTTAAGAGTGGCAGCTCTGTGCGTGTGTGTGTGTGTGTGTGTGTGTGTGTGTGTGTGTGTGTGTGTGTGTGTGTGTGTGTGTGTGTGTGTGTGTGTGTGTGTGTGTGTGTGTGTGTGTGTGTGTGTGTGTGTGTGTGTGTGTGTGTGTGTGTGTGTGTGTGTGTGTGTGTGAGAGAGAGAGAGAGAGAGGGGGGGGAGGGGGTAGAGAGCTTTCTCCACCAGCTCTCTGAGCTTGCGAAGGGTTGGTGCGGTGATGTTTGTGGCGTGCCTGATATAGCTCCCTTCGCGTTTAAGCAATTTGCAGCGCTTAGAATGCCCTGATCGGCCAGGGCTAGTTGTGTATGAGGCAGGCAACCCAAGGGCTGAGACGCAAGCTATCGTAATCAGTAAATATTTCGTCATAAAATTCCACCATGCCTAACTTAATCCATGGCTGTCTTACCTTAACGGGACAGTGTCAATAATTGAAAAGAAGCTACAGATAGCGTGGCAGAAAAGTCGTCACTGTGTGCTCAACCACAGCGTGTTGCTGGTGGACCCGTTTTTGGGTCAGCTTTTAGCGCGGTGATTTTTGCGGCGAACTGGGTCAGAGCACGGACCGGGGCGTCAGCCGCCTGCGGCGAGCTGGCAGCCGTCGAGCGGTGATCGTGGCCGCCAGCAGCCGAGCTCCTCCCCCGCTCCAGATGGGATCGGGTCAGGTCGTCAGTTCGGCCTGTAATACGCCCACTGACATCATCACACGCACGCATGCGCGCACGCACGCACACACGCACGTCAGGAAATGACGTCAGACGTCCTTTCGCATGAAACGACGTTATGTTGTTTGAATCTGTCGCAGTCTCGGACGATGCCCTGAAAAATGAAATGACATTCCAAATCTATATCCGTGTCCGGGCCCCCACTCTGATGCCAGCTAGAGGGCCCTGTGCGCTGCCTACAAGCCCCCCCCCCTCCCCCCTCCTGAGTCGATGGGGCCTACATGTCGGCCAAACACCATCAGTGATCCACTGTCGGCAGCATGAGCCTGAGGGCCCACTTCTCAGTCAGGTACAAAACCCAGGCCAGTGACTTACATTCGTTGGGACCCCTGTACCTGGCAGGGGACCACAGCGCCTAACAGAGGGCCCTGTGCTCGGAAGGTGCCCCGAGCCGACCAAGGGTAGTGTTCGATGAGGCCCGAAGGGGGGCCCGGACAGTCCACTAGAACCAACGATCAAGGGCCTTGTTGAGGACATGGGGGCCCGAAGGACTGGCTGCAGGTCACATAAAGAATTGCAACCCGGAGATTCGTGGCCTGAAAAATAAGTCAGAGGTCCTCTTGGACCGTTTAAGGACCCGCTGAGAAAATGTGGGTGTCTAAGTCGGCCAGAGACCACGAACACCGAACAATTGGCTCCCCGACAGCCTGAATCCCAGGGGGCCCATTTCCCAAGCAGAAAAAAATGCTGGGGACCACGATTTGCGTTGGTCTGGATCCTTGAAACAATGGTTGGAGCCCCTGTATCAGCCAGGGGCCTACATTGCCAACCAGGGGTCGTGTATCGGTTAGTGCCCCCCTAGTCAGTCACGGGCTTTGAAGAGATTCGAAGAGGGGCCAAAGGGCCTCTCGAGACCAAAGATCAACGGCCCGATCGGACCTACGCCCGCCCCCACCGTTAGCGTCGTAGCCTGAAATGCCAGCCAGAGGGATCCTATAAGGGCTCTCATTAGAGTTATCCATCCCTATGATACAGAGCCTCGACACGGAGCCAAAAAGTCAGCTCCATGTCCGTTTGAGGCGCTCGGACTCATTTCCCAGGCAGGAACGAGGCCGGGCTCGTGATTTGCAATGTTCGCGGTCCCTTAAAAAATGAGGGTCTCCTATGCCGATCAGGTGCCACAGTGTCTAACAGGACGGCAAGCGGCCCTGCGTCGGCCTTGAACGGTATTTGAGGGGGCCGAAAGAGGGGCCGAAGGATCTCTTGAGACCACAGATCAAGGGCGTGATTGGATGGCTGAAGGGCCCGAAGGGCTGGCTGTAGGTCACATCAGGGACACCCGTTCGCAGGGCCGTGGTCTCAAGTATCAGTTAAAGAGTCTCTTGCATCGACTGGGGACCCTGAGACAGAGCGTTCCTTTATTTCGGTGAGAGATCATCAACACTAAACATCCATGTCGGTTCGATGTCGGTCTGCGCTCTAGGAGCCCATTTCCCAAGCAGGGACAAGGCCGGTCCGCGATTTACATTGGTCGGGCCCCTGCAACAATGCGGGGTTACTGTATCGGTCAGGAGCCCACAATACCTAACAGGGCGTTCTGTGGCCTTAAGGGGCCTGGACTCGGTCAGGGAAACCTTTTTCAACGCGGACGAGAATGAAGCCCCGAATGTCAGAGTCATTTTGACAATAAAAGAAAACCCGAGAACTTACGATAAGTGTTCACATTGAGACAATAGAAGAGTCCTGTGTCAGTCAGGGACCCAGTACCGGACGGTGGGCCCTGTTCCCGATTCCCAATTCCAGCACTGGAGTCGATGCGACAATTATTTGACCATCTGCTGCGATGAGGGATATTGTTGCGTCAATAAGGGTTGTTACGTCGATCCGGGGCCACTGTGCGGGTCAGAAGGCCTCCTGCGTCAGGGAGGAGAACGATGTGATATGATGCATCCCTCTAAGGGCCTCCGAATCGACCAGGGAACCCCTGCCCCATGCCGCCAGAATGGCAGCCGGAAGACGCCCCACGGTGGGACGGAGTGACCCTTCAGCCCTTGACCGGGAACAGTAAGGTGACCCTAGCGTTCTACTAAGTGGGCCTCTTGCCCGTAAAGAAATAACGGGTCTTGTTAGTGTTGAATAGGGTGGCTCGAAATGAGTTACCAAACCAACAAGGGCATCCACTGTTTGCCTAAGAATGTTCACTCTTTTGCAAAGTTGACTAGTGAAACGAATTACATGAAAAGGGTTGAGATTGCGAGCCCGCAACCGCCTGGGTAAGGACAGCGATGGCCCGGGTTGGAGCTCCGTAAAATCGAACGGCGTCAGCCCCTGCAAGTGACACCAGGCTGCGGGCGCTGTGAGCGCCAGAACGACCGCCTTGAAATGATGGTCACAAATGCCTTTCAAAAGTAATATTAGGCTGCGCACATTTTTTCTACAACTTTGAGGTTGTCTGGACAGGTAAACAGCTACAGCAATACGAAAAATAGAGATTTTGCCCTTACTCGTCCAGCTCCACCACCGGATTCCAGCGCCATTTCACGGTGCTGTAAAGGCTAATCCGTTTATATCATCAATCCAAAAATCCCGCATGTAAAATATCGCTCGGACTACTGTCTCCAATGTAAGATTTGATGTCCAAAAACATTCAAATGTACTCCTTCCAGAAACATCGTCATCTTCGTTCGCGCATTGGCCATGGCTCAGGATTTGCCACCAGGTCGATGCTGCGCGGCCTTCGGAGGCTGCAACGCCTGGCGTCCAGGTTTTTGTCGCTAAGATTTGCGAGCGCGCAAGCTCAAAACTACGTTACATCATTTGCATCACTTATCGATGATAACTGAATGTTGAACATTTCCAGTACAAGAAATTGTTGATCCATTTCGATCTACAATTTACATTCGGCGCGGTCCTTGATATATCTGTGGACCCAGATGAAATTCTGAAAATGCTTCCGAGCTCTATCGAATTAAAGGCAGACCACGGAACCAATGTAAAAAAGAGCGCCTGCGAATAATTTCTTGCAGTCGCTTAAGGCTGTTAATTGTGTTTTAAGCAGTTGCCCAGTTTATTGACTATGAAATTCAAACAGGATTGTTGTCACGGTTGCTTCTGACTTCTACTCCAGTAAAAGAAGGTAAAAATAAAAAATAAAAATATGCCCTTATTAAGAAACGGGACATTTCGGGAAACTTGGGGGACCTCTTGATATTAATGAGCCCTTTTCAACCTTGTGCCCCCCCCCCCCCGTGCCAAGGTTCTGGCTGCGCGCCTGCGCTCTTGTCGTGGGCCATATCTGTTAACCTGCTCTGACCCATTCGGTGGTGCAAAAGCCCTCTACATTGTATCGTGCTTATTTTGTATTTGTATGGAAGGCTCTAGGCTCATGTCGGGAGGCCCATCTGTCAACCTGCTCGAGCACACTCGATCGTTTCGGTGTCCTCCACACTGGGCCTTTGATACTTCTGGTTTGAGTGGATGGCCCTGTGTTCTTGCCGGGGCCCAAGTTTGTTAAGTTGCTCGGGTCAGTGTCGATTCCAGAGGCCGGCGGGGGGAGGGGGGTGGGGCACGGAGCTATCACTATGGGCCTTTGTATCCCGAGATGATCCATAGGCTGTGAAGGGGCCCATGGCCGGCCTAACGGAAGCAATTTTCTAGCACAAAACAACATAATTGGGCGTCTTTGGGTCTGCAGATGACCAACGGCAGGATCTTCACCGTGCAGTGTGACTTAACGACTGTTGGCTGCCCTGCACCCAAGCTGACACTATCAAGTAAATTCCGCGCCCTGTCGAAGTTGGGCTTTCGACACCACGGCTGCTGTCCGTGCGCGGAAACATATGTTTTTAGTGCGAGCATTCTACGCCGTGTAGCGAACAGGCTCGTAGAGAGGCGACGTCTCTAGCCAGCTTCTTCACTATTTTTTCGTCGAAAGACAACATCTGCGACATAAAACGCAGTTACGCTTAGTGAAACTAGGATAAGTCCATTACACCATTAACAGGAACAATGGTAGCGTTTTTGGCAGTCCCACGCTTTTGGGAACAAAATTAGGAGAAACTTTCAGCCTCGTCTGCAATCGTGTGGCCAATGTGTTTTAAAATGGGCACATAGCTTCGTTCTTCTGCCATTTTAGTGGATTCAGCGATTCGGCATTAACCCAGACTTTCAAGCTGGAAGGATTTCTGGCTTGAGGCGCATCGCCGTGTGCAGTAGATTTTGATGCTACTTAATAGTGCATAATCTTACGCATTTAAATCACACTTGCTTTGCAGGCTGGCCATTTATCGTTTTGTTTCAGTGATGAAGAACCAGCCCAAATGAAACTGAAATAGCCTACATGATATGACATGCATCCGGTCAACGTAAACTTACGCACACCTCAGGTAGCGCAAAAGCAATTTTACAATAAGCATGCATATCATGTGCCGGCCTAATTAATAGCACGTGCACTTTCTACACCACTTTTACAACAAACTCATCCTGACTGCTATGTTTACAACGCATTTTCATTCATTCAACTGAAGAAACTTGCTTTTGGCCTCAATCCCACAGAACTACTTGTCAGTGTGAATTGTTCCTTAGGAATAATTGAACACAATTGAGTGTTATTGAACAATGTTAAGTATGATTGTGTTACTGACACCAAGCGTTCATGTCATGGCATAGTTGCATTAAAAGACATGGTGCGACGCCAAATTCGGACCGAATTTTGTGTGCACTTCTTGTGATTCACGCAAAAATCGTAGCTTAAACAGAGCATCATTTTACACGGGGGCGCTACGACCTAGATCCAAGGGCAAAAATCGAATTTGAATAAATTGTGCACTTTGGCCAAATGCCTTAACCCCCAAACCCCGAAACGCGATCCGTTAATGCAGCTGCATATTTACCGCCCCACAGAAAGGATGCATATATGTTTGCCTTATAGAGCGGCGCACACAACACTTTCAACAGTGCAGCATTACCCCACACCCGTAATATAACGCCGTGTTTGTTGTCAAGGCTAGATAGCGCGCAACAGCTGAGCAAGTGAGCACTGCAATACATTTCACACAGCTAAGGCCATAAAACACGCAAAGTTCTGAGGGGTTGAGCTGGAAAGTTCCGGAGTACGGAAGTGACCGAGGTCATTCATGGCTAGCTCTGACCCCGTCCCCCACAACCGAAAATGCGTGCTGTCGCCAATGACTGTGTGCATTCAGCGCCCTAAGGCGGAAGGAGCACGTGCGTCCAGTACCTCCTCGCTTTGAATCCGTCCGTGGAGGACTGCAATGAAGCTTAAATTTTAAAAGACTAGTTTTACATAAAAGCAAAAATGGTCCATAATAAAAAAAGAAAAGACACAAAAACTTACAATATGCATTCAGCATGAAAATCATGGACGGACCCTGGTACACACTCCAGGTACCGGACCGACCAACGCTGCTGGAGTTTCAATAGTTTGCATGCTCTGAATGCAACGCCGCAGAGGGTAATCGAGTGGTCGTGGACATAACGCGTGGTGGAATCTCGCTGCTCCCTGCTGCAAGTAGTGGTATACGGAGTCAAATGATATTTACAGCCGTCAGTGCACTAGTCACATCGGCGCAACCTGGCAAACATTCTAAGGCGCCATTTAACATGCTCAGGATTGCCGCCTTAGTTAAATGACGTCTACGAAGCGCGTGGTGGGTCGAGATATCAAGGCATGCAGTGTAAAATGCGTCGAAAGCTGCCGTAAACCATGGGCTCTATAGGAATGAATGAGAATGGTTTAAAGGCCCTGATGTGGCCAGAAATAACAATCAGCCCAAGTGATATCTTTCACTTTGTTGGCATTATCACAGAGGCAAAACTCCTGTTGATAGCATCCGGTGACGCTGTCATACGAATTAGTGGGAATACCGCGGTGACGCTGTCATACGCACTAGTGTGAATACCGCGGTGACGCTGTCATACGCACTAGTGGGAATACCGCGGTGACGCTGTCATACGAACTAGTGGGAATACCGCGGTGACGCTGTCATACGCACTAGTGGGAATACCCAGGTGATGCTGTCATACGCGCTAGTGGGAATACCCCGGTGACGCCGTCATACGCACTAGTGGGAATACCCCGGTGACGCCGTCATAGGAACTAGTGGGCATACCTTGACAAAATACGGCGCCATGCCATGCCGATGTGATCATAAGCCCCCCCCCCCCCCCCCCCCCGTTGTTCATGGGTACCACATTGCACTTGAGTTTGTATTCGGCACCACGTCGTAGGCTAGAAGCCGAGGCGCGCTGGCGCGGCACGGAGGTCCCGGGCTCCCAACGGAGTCGCTGCCAATACCCCAGCAGAGCTCCCCCTCTACGGATCCGTTGGGCTGGATTACCAGCTCATCTAGAAGCATTGCTGGCGATGGTCCCTTGCCACCGACGATGCCGCTACGCGTGACGCAATACTCGCTTCCGGGCCTAGCCGTCTCTGTGCGTCATAAGATGCGTTCGCGGCAGTCACATCGGCTGGCTGCATGTCCCCGAGAATACAGATGACGGTTAATCGAGTGGTTCTGATGAATGACGCAGTGTTGTGTCGGGAGCTCATTGATCGCGTCTGCCACAGAGAGAAAGAGCTCTCGGGCTATGAATGTCGGCTCCGATATGGCAAACGCCTGCTAGGCATAGGTTTCGCGACGGTCAGGAACAAATTGCGCTGTTCGCCAAATAAAAAGGCGTTATAAAAGCCCTCCAGTGGGTCGTGGCCAGATCCTGTGGATTTATAGCAGCGTTCCTTCGGCTATGGCTATCCATGCTACTTATTTCATTCTTTCTTTGGTTTCTCTTTGCTTCCGTTCCGTTGCGTTTTAGTTCAATGTAGAAATAGCCAACTGATGATCGCGGCAGTGAATGAGCTCGATACCTGTGTGTTGGATCTGGTTCCTTATCCGTGTATTAGATCTGGCTCGATGTCCGTGCATTGGAGTGATTGATAACCACGTGCAGCGCTGCTCACATCCGCTGGGTCACCGGAACGCTGGTGTGAATGCAGTCCGGGTGCCCATTGTATTAGGCCGCCCAAAGAACTGCAGCGTGCTCCCGATTCTGGAGAAGCGTCTTGGTATGTTTAAAAAGTGTCCTGAGTACCTGAAAAAGTCACAGGGATGAAAAGACTCCCTTAGTCTTAAAATAAGATAATGTCTTAAAATAAGACAATGAAGCTTCAAAGGTTTCCGCGTAACATAAGGGAGCCTGGAGCGCTTAGAATACAACGAAGATCGAATTCGTCGGAAGACGAAACCTGCGTGTGTGCGCTGCTTTTCACCGTTGCAGGGCACGGTCATGCAGCGCTTCGCTCCCCTGTATCACACTCAGTCGCGCATTGCAGTAGTTCAGTTATAGAGACTTGGCCCCGCAACTAGGCCGGCATGGGGGTTAAGTCAAGCTTCTGGCTCCGAAGCCGAATTGGAAGCCGAGGCATTCATATGAAGCCGAAATCAAAATCAAGGCCCATGGCACGTAACTTTGTATTTGCGAAGCCGAAGCCGATGCCAGTTGCATGCTTTATTTTGAAGGTACCGCCGAACTTGAGCCCTTGCCTTGAGCACTTTGCCTGCGCAGCCGAAGCCAAAGTCGACGGCTTTTTGAATTTAGGAAGCGCGATGCTGAAGCACACTGAAGCAAAAAATTAAAACCAACGAGTCCTAAGCCACAGCCAAATGTAGCGTACAAACACGTTTTGAGAATCAGTACCTAACTTACTTTTAACATTTCTTAAAACAGTATGGAATCACCAAAAGCATCATGATTTCATGAAGTGATTGAGATGGCTGCAACCATTATATATGGAGTTTTTAAAAAAAATCAGCTCTGTCTTCCTCGTCTGGTGTAGAAGTAGTATTGATAATCTCGGGACTTCACTCCCGGGATTATAAGCTCTCAGGATTTCGGAATCCCCATAATGTTTTTCGCACACAACAGCATTGTTATTGATAAGCGGCTCTGGTAGAATGCGGAAAAGTCAAACAACAAAACAACGATTGAAACGTGAAAATGCAGAATTCGCGTGATGCATGCCGAAATTTTGTATTGCACATTTTGAAGTCACGTGAACGTCCACTGCGCTCTGCAGGCTTGAGTTATACTCGGCATCGCTTCATACTGTGACAGGCTCGGAGCTCGAGCTCGTCTCTCGCGCGCCGCCTCCTCACGCACGCGGCACAGCAGCTCATATTACCCTAGGATATGCGATACCGCCTATCGAGCGGGAGCAGGCCGGGCGTCGTGTTTGTGCGTAAGCACGCTGCTGAGTGATCCGTGAGGACGGCCGGGCGACCCGGGGCATCCTCATGGAATGGTGTGCATGTTTGAGAAGCCAACACTGCTATACATGTCCGTTACAGGAAGGAGGCATTGGGGCTCTACGACGCACTCAACTGCTGAGGTTATATGGTGTCGCCTGCCTCTCACTCTGGTAGGAAGGATGTGCACCGCGGGGAATCGAACCCCGTACCTCTGGTTTCCCAGACGTGCGGTGGTTAACCACTATCCTATCGGTACCCTCTCCGTTATAGCAAAATTGAAATGCAGCTCAGTGTGTGAGCGCTTTCTTAGACGTCAAGGATGACGCCGCGGCAAAGTGTCGTATCTGTGACAGGATTCTGAACACATCCGGAGGCTCCACAAAACGACCTCACACCGACCTCAAGAGCAAGCGTGGTGGTAGGGGTGTCGCTGGGCCATCCCGATGCAGGGAGACACCTCAAGATGAGTCCGGTGAATGCCAGGGTGAGGTTCCGCTCCGCCTCTGACAGGAATGAGGGCCTTGGATTACCGCTGCGTACCTAAAATGGACGGTGCCCTGAATGTTGCGGTAGCCAGTATGTGTGCGAGAGATTGGGGACTTTTAAGGAAAATTCTAACTGGTCGGCACATTTGTAAAAGAAGCGTTCAATCCCGGGATCTCGGGATAACCTAGTATTAACTCGTTTAAAACCTTGGGACCGCGGTATTGCCAACAAGTCCTGGGAACAATATCATTATTCACGACATAACATCTTACCCAACATATTATAGGTGATGGGAAAGATCACAATGCCTGCTATTGATCACAATGACACAATAAAGATCACAATGCTGTACTCAACATGTACACACCTATACGCATCACACTGTACCACCGAAGTCTATTGCCTGCATGACCGTTTTACCGCGTAATTTTCCTACCAGCACATAAGGTTCAAGCGTAAAAGTTGTTCAAGCGTTCAAGCGTGAAAGTTAAGTAGTTCCTGTAAAGCCGCGGGGTATACGCTGCGCTTAGTTGGTCTGTTCTAGTTCCTGCGCAAGTCTCAGCATTGGTTGTTGTACAGTACCGTGCCTGTTGTATGCCGTTGACTGATGCCGTGTGGCCTATTTCAGTATTTTATTAATTCCGGTTCTATTTTGATGAAGTTGACTGGTGTGTTTCATTTCTTTTCTAAGAAGATGTGCTTTGATTATTTTTTTATTTGATCACACGAGGCTACCCTGGACCAAGGCATTGATCATTGATCATTTATTCACTGCTCTAACTCACACTGTGCCTTGGCAATCTGACTGGAGGCTGTTTTGCTTTGTGAGGTAGAAGACCCACTTCCTGAGTTAAGTTCCTGCCTTCGGCCCTGATATTCCTTTAAAAATATTTTCATGAACATCCCAGTGTTTAGCCACGAATCATCAACAGCGTTTCCGCCAGAAACCCAGCAGGATTGCCCGTTACTCCTGTGACAGAGCGCGAGGACGCGCTGGGCAGAAGCATGAAGGCGTCGAACCTCCGCCGTCACGTGTTGAAGTCTATGAGCGTCGCCGCTGACGACAGTATGGGTGCCGGTGTGGGCCTGGACGGGCTCTTGGCAGGACACGCGTCCCGGCCCCGGACCGGCAGACGGCTGGGGCTGGACGGGCCCCGGACCAGACACGGACCGGTAGCAAGTTGGGGCTGGACAGGCCCCGGACCCGGACCCCGACCAGCAGACGGCTGGGGATGGACGGGCCCCGGACCCGGACTCGGACGGGCTGTCGGCTCGTGAGCCTGCGGCGATTGTTCAAAGAGTTGCACATTTGCATTGCATTTTGAACTGAAATAGTCATCTTAGAGTTTATTCGGTGTAGTTCACAGCCCTACGATTCTTAGGACCTTAACTGTTTTAGTACCTGAGCTACGCACCCGTGAAAATGTGCAGATTATTTCGGAGAGACTATCAACGTCACTCAGGCATCCATGGCGCCATAATAACGTCATTCAAACCCTGCGATTCCATTGGCCATGCGGCGATCAAGGTCAAGACAACTATAATTACCGAGCTCTTCAATCTGGCGTTCGTGAGCACAATCTCCAGATGCAACCGCCGGCAATTGGCTCTCAATCAATGTTTTGGAAGGTAAGATGGCGTCATCAAACAGTGACGTACTGAGGAGTATATGTATCAAATAAATAATTGTGATGTGCAAAACATTGTTTTACTTCAAACATAGCAATAGTTACCAGTCAGCTTGTTTTATCATATCCCATGCTTGCTTCAATTTCTTCTTATGCTGAACCTCTCCTTTAAGCATCGCCTGCAAGCCGATTATCGCTCCGGCCCGGGCGCTCCTCTCGCCAGACCTACACACCTCAGCCTGCTCGGTTAAAAGTGCTTCGGGCTGTAGATGTCATTATGTTGGTACACTTGATGTCATAAATCACTTCGGCAAGTAGCCGTCCAACTAAGCCATCCTCTGGTTGTCAAGATTGAGCGTATGTCGTTCGTGCGTATCTTTGAAGGGAGTGTTCCAAATTTATGTGTGGTTTTGAACTGGTTTTAATTTGATCTACAACTTCAGTGCTGTTCACAATCCTACCCTTTTTAAGACCTAAGTCCCTCTAGTTTCTGAACTGCACGCCCGCGAAAAGGGGGAAAAGCATTTCGGGGGGAGTATTTCAAAGTCACCTCGGCATTTATGGCGTCAAAATAACGTCATTCAAATCCTGTCATTTGTTAAGCCACGCGGCGATCAAGGCCAAGACAAACACGATTGTCGAGGCGTTCATACCCGGCATTCTTGAGCCTATTTCCAGATACCTAGCCCGTCAGCTGGTTCTCAATCACTGTTGTGCAGGCACGATGACGTGCCCAAACCATGGCGTATTGAGGAGCATATTTACTAAAAAGAGAACTATGCTCTCTAGAGCAGTCTTTTCCACCTACAAAGCATACCAATAGTTATAGGTACGACGTAGGGAATGGGAGTGCATCCCGACGCAACAGACGGGCGGTGCTCGTGCCCGTGGCGAATATTCTTCAGGGGCTGGTTGTCCTTTGCTTAAAGGGAATGAATGCTCCACATTTGAAGATATTGAAGCATTTCAAAGCATTTCGAACCCTTTGGTGTCCGTATGATGCAGTTCCGGCGTCTAAAAAAGGTCCCGAGTCTAACAAAGGTGCATCTCAGTAAGTGGATGCATCTTTAATATGTACTGTGTTTCGTATGTTGGGCTTTTTATATTCAGCTTCTAATCGCTATTATGTGACTCTTCACCATGCAGGAGAGAGCCAAACCGGCTTTCCCCTCATTCCGTCCCTGTCGTTTTTTGTCCGTCGTTGACATCGTCCATGCCGACATTGGCCCGTCGCCGACACCGTCCATACCGACATGGTCCGTCGCCGACACCGTCCATGTCGACGTGGTCTGTCGCCGACACCGTCCATGCCGACATTGACCCGTCGCCGACACCGTCCATGCCTACATGTTCCGTCGCCGACACCGTCCATGCCGACACTGGCCCGTCGCCGACACCCTTCATGCCGACACTGGCCCGTCGCCGACACCGTCCATGCCGACACTGGCCCGTCGCCGACACCGTCCATGCCGACACTGGCCCGTCGCCGACACCGTCCAAGCCGGCATTGGCCCGTCGCCGACGCCGTCCATGCCGACACTGGCCCGTCGCCGACACCGTCCATGCCGACATTGGCCCGTCGCCGACACTGTCCGCGTGTTTCGTTACGCGATTGAAACTCTCCATTGGAAATACAAGGGAGCCTTACTACTCCGATATCATATTTCGCGGTCTGACGGTTGAGTTTTTATTACACTGAGAGCAAGCTGGAATACACTTACGAAAAATACCGCCTAAACACGCAGCACAAAGCTAGTGACAATTGCCGGGAGGCTTACAGCTAAGCACGTCTCATGTCAACACAAACAGATAGGGTTATTCCAGCCCGATAATACGAACGACGTAGGATGATCGTACGTACATCCAGGGCGTCCTCGTCCCGCTACGCAAAGGCTTAACGAGACTATAGCGAGGTAGTACACCGCTTTTGATTTTGACTTCCGAATGGCACCCGCACGATCTTCGCACGATCTCTACGCACTACGGGGAAGCCACTACTACGCATCCCTTAAGCAGGTATGCATATTAAGATATATTTCACACACACACACACACACACACACACACACACACACACACACACACACACACACACACACACACACACACACACACACACACACACACACACACACACACACACACACACACACACACACACACACACACACACACACACACACACACACACACACACACACACACACACACACACACACACACACACACACACACACACACACACACACACACACACAACCACCATCGCAATATGAAAAGCTGTGACCATGGCATTGCCTTCGCTTACACGCATTCATCACCATGTGCGTAAATACGCGTCGAACGGCTTCCACTCAAACATGTGCAATGCTCGCGCGGGCTGTCTGTCGGCATGCTGTATGACCCTGCGCTGGCTCGCGCCGTCTGTGGACCGCAAACGCGGTAGTGTCAGGCGGAGATGTGCCGAGGGCAGGCTGTCGTGGTAATGACATTACAAGCGTCTGGCTGACAGGAATGACGGTGGGCGCGAGTCGCCGATACGAGGCGAGGAGCGGCGGACGTCGTTCGTTAAAAGCGGTCGGAATGGACGGTCGTTTTGAACAGCACCATTTAAAAGCTGGGCCTCTCCGTGATTCCAAGAGTATGTATATATATATATATATACATATATATATATATATATTTGTGTGTGTGTATCGTTCTCCCTCTCTTTCTATATATATATATATATATATATATATATATATATATATATGCCCTCTGTCTCTCTTGCCCTCTCTCCTTTCTCCTAATTATTCGACAAGGACTAAGATTATCAGTATTGTCGGCTAATGTCAGGATAACTGCTGCCTCTAGGCATGCAGGCACGCCCGTCCTAGACCCTGAATAGTCTAATTACGTAAGAAGCGTCCTTCCATCCTCGGCAGCTGCCGGACTTCAGGTTTAAAGCTTGGCCTACGACTGAATATCCCTCCCTCAAACGCGAAAAAAAGATGAATCTCGGCAGCTGGGGCATCTGAATGCATGCCATAATTGGAACGGACGTAGGCGGGCAAGAAGTCCAATTTCGGGCCTCCCCAAGACCGTGTCTACCTACAAAAACCCCGAGTATGCCCCTGGCCCAAACCCGCCATCATCATCATATACTCCATCATACTTAGGCATGCTACAAGACTGGCGCGACATGCGCAGCCTGGCGAGCACCTTTCGCCACACCCCGGCAATCAGTATACAGGACTAGGCTGAATTTCTACGCTGCCTGGAAACGAATGAGGAATTTATTGGTTTCTGGGCTGGGCTCAGATTAAGCTGAATGTGACTGTGCGAATGCCGTGCAGGAGGTAGTGAGAGCGGGCTAGATAACGATCTCCAATAGGATGCCGTTGCGGCCCAAAGTTAGACTACTGTTGGATAATTCAGGTTGGCTGGCCCTTTGCTTCCCCCCCCCCCCCCTCCCTGTCATTCACCCTTGCAAATGGTGTCCTCATGGGCGCAAACGAAACATAACGTGATGCCCACTGTTGAATATCTCGATTGCAGAGTCATTCCTGTTACATTGGGAGTGCTATGTCAGGTAAGTGGCCAGAGTTTTCCTCAGGGAGGTCCCAATGTCAGCCCCTTCATATATCGGACCATATTTCTATCAGTCTGCTGTCTGAACTTAACAACTTGGCTCAGGGGTGTGGACAACAGACTCTAAGCCCCCTCTTTCCTCCCTTAGGCCTTAGCTACATGCCTAGCTAGTGGCTATCAAAGCTCCAAAAACCAACGTGACATTTTATTAAGCTGTGCTACGAATACCACTTGCGAATTCGCATAACATTGAAATTCACCGTGTGCATCCGCATAGCAACGACTGAAAGTTGTTCCCGCGACCGAACTAATTGCCATTTTATGATCTTTTTTTCGGTATTTTCTGCTGTCAAGTGTGCGTCACCTAAAGTCGGTTGGTAAAAACAGCGAATCGTCCCGCCTAGCGTACCACTGAAATACACTGATTTGTCGCCGACCAGACACCGAGTCGGACTACCAGCTATAAGTCATAAGATATTTTGTCACCTGTTTGGGATGCAACCTAAACAAGATACCATGGTGCCGAAGGATGCGGTAAAGGGCATTTACTAAAGGTGCGCTTGTGTTGTGTGACCAAATGTGGGACCATGGAGGCTTCATGTTGGATCATGCATTGTGCGTCGCAATATTTTGTCATGGCTGCCATTGAAATATTTCATCAAAAGGATTGTTGTCATCAAGCGTCCCGTACAAATGCACCTTTTTGTCACCACCTTCATCCACTAATTCAGAACTTTTTACCACCTCTGGCAGCCGAAAACGAATCCAAACCTAGAGGTTATTTTATTTCAACTAATGTGCTGCTATTTACACGAGATTAAAACGGAACTGTTCCGAATTTGAACGGCGCAATGACGTTTGAGACACGATTCTGACACATTGTGATTGCATTGGAACCATTCGGCTGTTGTTTGCTGTTTTTGAATCCTGTCTAATACTTCGCTAAGACAGCAACCGCTTACCATCCTAGGCAAATGGGGGTGACATAATGTCAAAGCTGATTGGTTACCCTTGACATGGAGTCGTGGATCATTGGCAGTTGTCTATTTTCCTACCTTGCGTGCCGGTATCCGAATCTTGTAGCCTGCCAAAACGGCGTGGTGCCGGCACGTGCCCGTGTGGTTTTATTTTGTTTGTTCAATCATAAGTGCCACCATGGTGCTGAACTGTTGTTTGGAAGGTGCTGCCAACGGAAAGTATCTGGAAATGGTGCGGGTATACTGAAATGACGCTTTCCATAAACGTATCACTCCCCTTCCCTAGTAAACGATAATGCTGCTAGTAGACTGTTTTTGACAAATTTTCGTCCACCTAACACCTTCTCTAACGCGACAGATGGTGCGGCTTTGGTGATTAAATCAGTAACCCAATGATTACATTGGAACAATTGGTTATGACAGGACAAATGGAACACGTTAGAGAATGGCACGAATAATACACTTAATAAAAACTTGACATATTTCTGACACGAAAGGCATTGGAATCACAAAACGCTCAGCTTTTATATGGTGTTCTTCCCGTCCGTTGAACATTCCGACCCTCCTAACGAGGCGCAGAGCCGGTGTGCGGAAGGCTGCCGTGCTCACACGGGGAACGTCGCCGCAGTCGCGCAGCATTACATCACGTGCGACCACGAGGCCGCGGCCCAGCGCCAGTCCGGGGCGGCCCGGCCCGGACTCTGCCATGGCACGCCCGGCCACACCCAGCACCGCCGCGACACGCGCACACGCACACGCACACGCACACGCACTGCCCTACTGGCCGCCGCCTGGCCTCGGGGTTTGTGCGCTGGAGACCATACGCAGGTGATGGGATTCGTGCGGATGTTTTTGTAGCTGAAACACAACAGTTTTCCCAACGCGGGTTCAGATCGCTGCGTGACATGCATGTTACCAACTGTCACTTGGCAACGTGCATTGGTCGCGAACCAACTTATTACCTTCATATCTGGTGAAGAAGCGAGAAGAAATATGACACCTAAAAGGTGCCAATCTTCCCCACACACCTGTCCGTTACATCTGGTGTATCGTAGTCCTTGCAAAATATAACAAATAAGCAAACCGGGATTGCGCTTAGAACGAACACGGTGATGGCTCTGTCAAACTTAACTTTTTGCTTGACTTGAACTAAGTTTAACAGACAGACAAAGGAGCTATGCAGCACGGACATGCATTGGTGCTCAGGAGGTTTTCACTGCCTTAAAGCTCGTCCTGAAGTATTTTGAAAGGAGATTCACCGCACGTTCCCGCGATCATCCGGGATTAGCGATACTTCCATAAGCAGCCTTTCGCCGACTAATTGAAAAGCTTGGAACCGCGTAGCAACAACCTCGTGATGACGTTCTGGAACTCTGTCCCGGCAAAACTCACTCACAATGTCTTTTCCTAGCACGTTTGGAACACTTTCTGTCTTTGTTCGACGAGCCCAACTGACCTTTGTTCGGATAAATAAACACCGGACCGCCGCTGTGGCTTACATAAGCAAACCCGCCGACCTGTGGCGATTTCCAACAGGGTGCTGCTTGAAACGGAACGCGGACGCGGTGGCGGCGATGCCCGGCCGCCGAATGATCTGTGACATGTAATCGGGCTCAATGGCTATTCTCTCCAATAATGCCCACCTTTCCTGGTGGCGAAGATTGACAACTTATGCCCAGCGAGCAGCAGCGCTGGCTGGCCAACGGATGACGACGTGCCGTGTCATTGCGGTGACCTTTGTAAACTCGATTTAGATGGGTAGCTATTCCCAGAATTAACAGCGGGAGGCCAATGTCGACAGCAAGCAGCGCATCAGGAATCAAACCATGTGTCAGCACGCTCGTCAATACGGTGCAAACGCGATGCCAATGACCATGACACTCACGTAAAGCGCACCATGGCGGTGTGCCATCACACATTGCTGGTGTTAAGCCGTCAGGTCTCGGATGCGCCAGAATGTGTGCATTTGTGGAAGGCGTACGCGTCACACTGGCTTGTGTGCTGCTGCTGGCCGGCCAGCCGAGCTGAAGACGCGAACTGCTGCCAATGAGGTCAGACTCACGACAGCCGGAGAGGAAATGAGCATAGCACAGATTATAACCACGCGGACAGACACGAGGCACAATTCAAAGACTGAGTGTGTGACAGAGACGGGGCGCAACTTAGAGACTGAGTGTGTGGCAGAGACGGGGTAGAGCTCAGAGACTGGGTGTGTGGCAGGAACGGGGCGCAAATCAAAGACTGAGTGTATGGCAGAGACGGGGCGCAACTTTGAGACTGAGTGTGTGACAGAGACCCAGCACAACTCAGAGACTGAGTGTGCGACAGAGATCCAGCACAACTCAGAGACTGAGTGTGTGACAGAGACCCAGCACAGCTCAGAGACTGAGTGTGTGACAGAGACGGGGCACAACTCAGAGACTGAGGGTGTGACGGAGACCCATGCTGTTTGGAGACTGGGCGAATAAACAAGTTCCCCTACCCCCATGGTAACTGGGGACAGGACTGAAACTGAGGCACACGTAGTAACAGCAAATGTTTACCTTACCGCGCAGGCTAAGCGTAGGGCATGCACAGACTATGTGCACAGAGACCGAGCAGAAGCGTAACCCAGGCTGAAGACATCCTCTGAACGAATGATACGATCGACGAAGCTCGATGATGTGATCAAGGGCAGACGAAGGCCAGGAGACCGGCGGCACCCGTCGGGCTGAGCAAGGGAGGCCGAGACGGAGCTCAGCTGCCGTCTCGCAAAGGTCGACCACGCCGCCAAGGGCCGTCACGGGTGACTGACGGTCAACGAGTGAGGTGGCCAGGCAGGCGGTGCAGACGGGCCGTGTCGCAGCTGGGTGGCAGCTGACGGCAGCTCTTGTGCGTACAGCCAGTGGGAGGAGGCTGGGATTCAGCGAGAGGAAACATCAACAGCCGAGCCGAACCCCACGTGCATGGGCCGTGGACAAATTATTAAAAGCACTAGTCACGGAGGTGGTAGTATACAGCTACTTGAGTCACACGGACAGCGGTGCGTGCTTGAAGTCTTCCGGGTGGTTCAGTCCTTACAACAAGGTCATGTACCTAAGTGCTTGGTTTTGCAACCGGAACAAACCGTCAAAGCTGGTTTAGCATGCGGTACGTATTGGGTCCGGTCGGTCAGCTACGCCACACACATCTACATAGCAAGCACGGGACAGCCGGCTGCCTCCAGCCAGCGATCATCACCACTTGTGCCCTGCCGTCACAGATGTGGAACTCCCAGAACAACTGGTCTCACAACCCCGCGCAGCCCGCCCACACCGAGCTATGGTATCCGACACTGACGTCTGGGCGTGACCGCCACCGGCGAGCGGCAAGCCCGTGTTCTACTGAGCGACAGCCGATGGCGAGTGGTGGGCCCATGTTTTGCTGGGCGGCAGTCGCCGGCCAGCGGTGGCCGTTCAGCCTCGGCAAGGCCGTCTTCTGCTGGCCGACAGCCACCGGCCAGCGGTGGCCGCTCAGCCTCGGCAGGGCCGTGTTCTGCTGGGCGGCAGTCGCCGGCCTACGTTCGGCGCTCAGCCTCGGCAGGGCCGTGTTCTGCTGGCCGACAACCGCCGGCCTACGGTCGCCGCTCAGCCCCGGCTGTCCCTTGTTCTGCTGGGCGCGGACAATGACGCGCCGCCGTTGAAGACGCGCCGGAAGTGCAGCTGACAGCACTAATGGCGCAGCCAAGGCCACCCACTTCCAGGCCACTTCCGGGCGTCTTCCGGTTAGCTTCCGGACAAGCTACGACCTCCTGAAAGAAAGAGAGCGTCAGATCTTCCGCATCGTTGGAAAGGTTCACATTCTCAGCCATGTGACATAAATATTCGCAAGAAGACTCATTACAAAGCAGATGATGATCGGCATATCCCAACTATGCCTGGCTATTAATTGCAGATATATCTCGTTTGGAAAACTTGATGCGTGAAACAGTCCACGTATGAGCCAGAGAGCGTAGCGAGAACGGCCATGATATCGCTTTCGTGCGTGGGAATAGCTGATGTAGTCATTTCTAGGGCTGTTAAGCCTAACAAGAGCGGCCTTTACCAGGACAGCCGGAGACAGCCGCACGCCGGGCTGTCTCATGCTCCCTGATGGCGTGTCCCCCGCCGGACTGCAGCTTCACGGGGTCGCGTGCGACACGCCTCATTAGGTCGCGCCTCCGAGCGTGGCGACACGTGTCCCGGGCTCATGCTGCTCAGGGTCCGTTTCGGGGCGGCGCGCTCGCGTCGGGTGAATGAGTCGACCGGTCACGCGGCCGCTTCATTATCTAAGTGTCGTCGCCGGCCCGGCCGGGACGCGTTTGTCGGAAAAGGTGGCCATATCCTAGCGACCCACCCTGGTTACAGGAATCAATATTGGGGGGCTCGCTCTACTGCACAGGCGCGCGGCACCCGCCGCGCTCCACCATCGATTGGCCCTCTCGCGGGGCGGCGCCAGGTCAGATACCGCGGAAAATAAACATTTTGGGAGGGTCGGGCGGCGCGTGTCAGACTCCTGCTGCTGACACAGCCTGCTGGCAGCGACGCCTGGCGCCGAGCTGTCGACGGCACCGCCCACCAATCGCATGCGGCTCTCCCAGCGTTGGCGCGACGGAGTGGGTGAGGAAAAGGGAGGGGGGGGGGCACTTTATTTTGGGGTAGACGAACCCTATTCTCCTGTGCCCCAATGTATTGGAGTCCGCATTCATGCATGATGGAAACGAACTCGTGTGGCTGGACTAATGAGATATGAAATCACGAACAAATATTTTATTCATCGCACAGAAATTTATCACACAAAAGCCAAATGCATGAAATCAAACGTGGTTGGTGCGGAAGGTAGATCAGGGGCAGTTGATGGGCCGACTCATCTTACGACAGCCCAGCAGACGACGTGGAAAGAGAAGGCCTGCCTGGATTAAGGCTGGATGCACGATAACGCCGGCTCTTATTGTGTTTGAGGTGGCCTCCTCGTTTCCCTCAGTGTTGTGGCATTGATGAACGATGATAATCCGGGAAAAAATGCGGTGTGGTATTTTGGTGGCCCACAGTCCTCGTTCCACCGATCATTTCACTCTTGGAGAGAATGCACTAACCTGAAAGGCATCTCGGCCGGTTAGGGCGTTTATTAAGCAGCTGCTGCTACGATACTGCAGTTGTAATATGCGCTAGGGTGTCATGACATAAGTGCTACAGTAAATACCTTACTGACAGAACGACGCGATATCATTTCCTCCAGAAAAATGCCTTATATAATATTTACCTAAAAGCGACATTCCTTTTACTGCAAATTAACACATAAGAGCTACACGACAATGGATCTTTTGCAAAATTTATAAAGTATTTTCTTACACGCGATCTTTCTTCTGCTGGAAGCACTCATATATATGAGTGCCTTGAGGCAAAACTTGTACCGAAAAACATATACCCGGTATTACATCTACATAAAAGACTTAAACAGCATTTAGCTATACGCCACCTTACTTCTAGTGTAAAACTCTTACACGATATGAGTGCTACACGACAAATCTTACATTGCAAAAAAGTAAACCCGCCATTACAGCTACATCAAATCTCATACAAACTACCCGTACGCGACATTCTTTTCTTCCAGAACAAATGACGTATCACAGCGCTACACGACGAAACTTAAAGGAAAATGAAAAACTCCTGTTTAAAGTTATGCCTGTCAATATGCCTACCACAAAACAAATGAAGCATGAATTTATCACGATATTCCTTCTTTGGCCAATGCTATCAGCTAATGTTTGTACGCGATATTTGTTTAAACTGAAGCCTGCCATACTCTACATATTATAACCATTCAATACTCCAACCTCAGGTTAAGCCCACCGAAGCACCAGATGACTATATACATATACACGCATACACATATACACACACACACACACACACACACACACATATATATATATATATATATATATATATATTATATATATATATATATATATATATATATATATATATATATATATATATATATATATATATATATATATATATATATATATATATATATATATACTGACACACGGTAACACTTGCACGCCCGAGATCAGACTCATGTGGCCAATTCCAAGGTGTCGATACAATATTGCTGCTGTAAACATTGCGATGGACATAACCAACACGGCAATGGTTAGGCGCGGCATTTCTTCCATAAAAACGTATAGTGCGCTGCCGAAGCGTTGCGAAATAGGTTTGGGTGTTAAGCAAGGGAAAATTGCAAAACCTGCTTTCGCATGCATGAAACACGGCGTTCGTCGTGGATATGACAAATTTTTCTTGCACAGATGAAAGGGCGATCTATGTCCTCGACTCAATATGAAACTACACCAGTTGCCTGGTGCTCATGGAAATGCGGCATTTCTTGCACTTCAAAAACTATAACGCTCCAGTGCTGCACAGCAAAAAATGCTTCAAAAAAGCTATACCTGTCAGTCAGATTTTGCCACCAAAACTACAGGCTATGCTAGATAGCCGTGGGCCATGCTTTTTCGTCAATCACAACAGATCGACAAAATAACGTGACATGATAAATCAATCACCTCTCGTACAGGCACCACGAACTGTTAATTGCAGAAATGCCCAGCTGTGGTTCTCCTCTAGCCTGCGGATTGCTCCCACGGTGTTCACACAATTAGTACTCAACGGCGAGCATTGGCAGTAGGAGAAATGTTGCGTATACGCTGAAGACCATAAGTTTTAGCAGTAAAAGTAATGATACATGTACATTTTTGGAGTACATACCTTGTTGTACAGCAATAATGTGGCACGTAACTCTTCTCAGTAAAAGTAAGGCTGGGTGTAAGCAACGAGTGTATCGGTTGTTACAGTAGAAGTAATGTCGTGTGTAAGTAACCGCCAGATGAGCTTTTGCAAAAACAATGACGGATATTAATTTTTTTGCGGCATCAGATTTGTCGCGTAGCGCCAATGTCGTGCGTAAGTATTGACAGTAGAAGTGATGTCGTAGCACTTCCGTCGGCAGGGCAATTTGTTGTAGCACTAATTTCGCGGAGCCATACAGCAGGATGCCAGCACCAGTTGCTAACAATGCAGCAGGATACGAGTACAGCCAGCAAATCAGCAAAAACAGCAGGATGAGAACACCGCCAGCAAATCAGCAAAAACAGCAGGATGCGAACACGCCTTAAACAGTGTCAGGTTTGAAAAAGTGTGTGCCTCCTTCGCCCTCATCCTATTTTTTGAGGGACGGGTCCGATACACTAGGCATGCCAACAAATTAATCTGTATTGGGACGCTGTCATGGGGATGGGCAACGCATTGTCTCTTTTCGCTCTCGGGGGGGGGGGGGGGGACGTTTACGGAGATTTACCTTGTCAAATTTCATTAGGCTTAAATTGCGCTACGTACGTTTTTCTGGATTGAGCCAGAAAACAGCGGAACGGACGATATTTTTCCGATCACAGTATTTGTTATCGTCAATTTTCCCACTCCTCAAGAGGGCCACTTGTTTGTTTAAATAGAAGAAAATGTGCGCCGTGCTCGGAGAGCAAGTGATGAATCAAATACGGTATTTGTAAAACCGAAAATGATGTGGTGGCAATATATATTGAAGTCGGGGATGCGCAGACTATCTCAGGATCTGCAAACTAATCTTCCGGAAATCTTAGCACTCAAAGAAAGAAGAGCGAAACCAATGGTGTTCTCGGAATTTTGGGTCCTGCCAACGCCGCAAACAATACAGCATCGTGTTGGACTGGGCTTATTTTAGGAAGATTGTCAGCTCAGTAATCAAGTAATGGGATTCAGCCCAGCATAGCACACGCCATATGACCGAGTTATCGACTGGCCCTGCATAGTGTGGGCGGCGTGTGTATTTACATCATATCTGTCATCCAAGTCTGCCTTTGCGTATGTTTTAACGTTTCGGTGAGAGCTCATCTGAGTGTCATGGGTGCGTGAGAGGCGTATAAAAAATGAAATTCCGCAATGATCGCACTTTTGGATCCTCTGTGTTTCGCCAAGTATTTTCTGAACATGCAAAGACGCGTGCCTGCACTGATCACACACGGTCAGTGGCCATCGCAGTTATGCCTGATAAGATCGTGCTTTTTAGGACTTCTGCTAACAATTCATTGCGCCATAGGCCACCTCATGGAGCATGTTCGTATCGACGCCTCCAACGCCACACCGTCATCCAAAGCTGTTATCGATCAGCAGTGGAAACATCCGACGTGAGTTGTGGGCCTCTGGTCACTGTTACAACAGGGTTTCTGCTCGCTGATGACACCTGTCTGATCGGAGCGGATTCATAGCTGGAGCAGCCCTAGCGAAAAGTTTTGTGGGACCGGCGCGGGATCACACTGTTCTTACAAGATCCTGAGGGATTTCACATACTTTTCTGGAGGACTGCTAAGTCTTGCGGGATTTCCATGTGGAATTCGGGGGTCCTACAAGGTTGCCCTATAGAATTACGGGATCCCACATCGCTGTCCTAAAGGACTTCAGGGATATCACATAAACCTCCCCACAGGACTTTGAGGTACCATGGAGCAGTCATACGAGATACGTAAGCCTCACAGGATCAGTCTTACAGGATACGTCAGCCTCGCAGGATCAGTCTTACAGGACACGTTAGCCTCACAGGATCAGTCTTACAGGATACGTCGGCCTCACAGGATCAGTCTTACAGGATACGTCAGCCTCACAGGATCAGTCTTACAGGATACGTCGGCCTCACAGGATCAGTCTTACATGATACGTAAGTCTCACAGGATCAGTCTTACAGGATATGTAAGCCTCACAGGATCAGTCTTACAGGATACGTAAGCCTCGCAGGATCAGTCTTACGGGACACGTAAGTCTCACAGGATCAGTCTTACAGGATACGTCAGCCTCACAGGATCAGTCTTACAGGATACGTAAGCCTCACAGGATCAGTCTCACAGGATACGTAAGCCTCACAAGATCAGTCTTACAGGATACGTAAGCCTCGCAGGATCAGTCTTACTGGATATGTAAGCCTCACAGGATCAGTCTTACAGGATACGTAAGCCTCGCAGGATCAGTCTTACGGGACACGTAAGCCTCACAGGATCAGTCTTACAGGATACGTCAGCCTCACAGGATCAGTCTTACAGGATACGTAAGCCTCACAGGATCAGTCTCACAGGATACGTAAGCCTCACAAGATCAGTCTTACAGGATACGTAAGCCTCGCAGGATCAGTCTTACTGGATATGTAAGCCTCACAGGATCAGTCTTACAGGATACGTAAGCCTCGCAGGATCAGTCTTACGGGACACGTAAGCCTCACAGGATCAGTCTTACAGGATACGTCAGCCTCACAGGATCAGTCTTACAGGATACGTAAGCCTCACAGGATCAGTCTTACATGATACGTAAGCCTCACAGGATCAGTCTTACTGGATACGTCAGCCTCATAGGATCAGTCTCACAGGATACGTAAGCTTGGCAGGATCAGTCTCACAGGATACGTAAGCCACGCAGAATCAGTCTCGCGGGATACGTCAGCCTCACAGGATTAGTCTTACAGGATGCTTGATGGGAATGTTCCACATTTGTGCGAGGTCTTGAGCTGAGATAACCACTCTGAAATTAACTTGGCGCATTTCACCGCTCTGCCCTTCTGAAGTCCTAAAACCCTCTAGCCCAGAGCGAAGAGGGCCAGCGTCCGTGAGCGCGGCTTCCAAACATGGTGGGCTCAATTGGCTCTCAAACCATGTTCAGCAAACTGTATAATCTGCAATCGCGAAGCACGCTTTGTGCCACATAACATAAGTTGGAAATTATTTCTTCTCTTGCTAGTTATCACATAAATATGATTTACAACCGAATAACTTAAGAATAACACCATAACCGAGCATGTGCATATCAGAAAAAGCCTTAAACTCACGGACATGTATGCAAGACCAACACGAGAAACGGATAAAACACAAGCACTTAACGATATTTGACTCGGGCACACTTCCAGCCCACGCTGTTATCTCACGACGAGTTTGAAGTACTACAAACATGTAACAATTTCAGGCGGTCAGTTTGGCAGCATCTCAGAAACGTCATAGGTCACCGTCCATGACGCATTCAACCAATGACGCATTGAGGGACAAATTCATTAAAAAGGAAAATTTTGTTCTCTAGAGCAGTCTTTTCCACTCAAGAGTGTACTAATAGTTGTAAATGACTTAATTTCATCACATCTAATGCTTGCTTCACTGTCTTCCAATGCGAATTATTCCCTTTTAAGCTCCATTGAGCAGTTGCTTAAAATTTTACAGTGCCGTGCAGAGCTGTCACATACGATGATGAAGTCTCATGGCATAGAATTTATCAGCGTTCAAAACTGGCGATTCACATAGAATTTGTTTTGCAACATTCCGTAGTTGCGCAGTGAATCCCAGCATCGTCCTGGAGCACACACATGCTCACGCACGCTTCCGCATACAAAACTGTTAGGATTCTGGCGTCTCTATGAGACGCCAGAATCCAGAAATATGCCAGAAAAGAAGGGCGGTACCGCGGGAATTGAACCCCGTACCTGTGGATTGGCACGTGTGCGACTAAACCGCTGCGCATCCAGAACCTCACGATCGTCATGGACGAGTTTATTACTTCAGGCTTCTTCAGGACCACACCAATGTGGACGCTTTGCCTTAGCAAGAAGCAAACACACACACACACACACACACACACCACACACATAGAGAGAGTAGAGAAGAGAGAAGGAGAGAGAGAGAGAGAGAGAGAGAGAGAGAGAGAGAGAGAGAGAGAGAGAGAGAGAGAGAGAGAGAGAGAGAGAGAGAGAGAGAGAAAGAGAGAGAGAGAGAGAGAGAGAGATACTTACTCATGTATACCATATATGCACACAAATATATGTAGTGCATACTTACTCATGTACATATATATATATATATATATATATATATATATATTATATATATATATATATATTAGAGTTTAGGGAGAATTGGGACTGCGTAGAAGATTTCTTTGAGTTAATGGAGGGTTCCTGTGGGATTTTCCAGAACATTCCTGTGCGATTTAGGGGAGGATTCTTGTAAGACGTTGTGAAAGATTCCTTTGGACATCGTGCAGGATTCCTGACGGACTTTAAGGAGCATTGCTGTCGGATTTAGCATTGCTGTCGGATATATATTCTCTTGCTCAGCGCTACCACTACCATTTCCGTTGTCCCCGGCCGCGGTGGTTTATTGGTAGGACCACGGAAGACATTACTAGTTGCGACTGACGCGCTGTGAGAAACCTCTGGGTCAAGTTTTACATGTTCGGAGTAGCTACGCAAAATGCTTTAGTGAGTTGGTGCGAAAAGCTCCAACTGGGACACGGTGAGCGTAAATGGCATAAAAAATGCGATCGATTTGACGAGAAGCACCGTCCAGAGGTCAAGTTCAAGGACCAACTGCTCATAGCGTTCGTCCTTACGCTTAATTATTAATAAAGGCGCCAAGGGCGGTTCCCAAACTTTGGCGAAAAGGTAGAATGCAAGCAAAAGCAATCTTGGATGTTGAGGAGAGGGGATTTAAGAGGCCAAAGTAAGAGTAACGGTAGCGCAGGAGTAGGTCTCGCACTCCTGATAACGGCCTGAATGAACTAAATGCGTACGCAAACCATGCAATATCATCATCAGCAAATACATCCAGACATGAATGCATGCACCATGCTCATTCTAATCTATGTGCCTTCGAATGGCAAGACATAGGGTTCGCGCTCACACCGGCCACTCGCCAAATTCGCATCAGCCAACCCATGTACGTGTGGCACGGCTGTCAGCTGATTAATGTGAAGAGGGTGAACGGTGCTGTGAGAGAGTAAAGGTACGCTTCCTGATGATTGCACCATGACATCACACAGCTGCAAGAACCACTGTCAACCTGGTAATAGCTACATGCGCGTCCAAGCCCGGCTAATCCGTGATGCCATTGAGTGCTTCCCGTCCCATGTGTGACACTCAGCAGGCGGCGGTGACCGAAAGGAACCGGTCGGAACGGAACGAGACGGGACGGGGCCGAGCGGGAGGGACCAGACGTAGCCCGTCCGGTCTCGCCCTAACACCCGTCTAATACCCGCCCCGCCTCTAACCCCCCCCCCCCCCCCCCCCCCCAGCACGTGATGATGACTCCCTGTGTCAAGTGCTAACACCGTAGGACGCATACAAATGTAGAACTGAGCAAATGATTAATATTTTTACATGAAGGATTGCCATGCTTTCGTGAAGAGTTCTTGTGCAGTTTCATGAAGGATTTCTGGGGTGCCATTCGGTCTATCCCTGAAGGGTTTTGAAGGATTGGTGTCGGGTTTCGAAGGATTTTTGTATTGTAAAGTTTAGGGAGAATTGGGATTGCGTAGAAGATTCCTTTGAGTTAATGGAGGGTTGGAGGGTTCCTGTGGGATTTTGTAAAAAAAATTCCTGTGCGATTTAGGGGAGAATTCTTGTAACACGTTGTGAAAGATTCCTTCGGACATCGTGCAGGATTCCTGAGGGACTTTAAGGAGAATTACCACCGGATTTATGTGAAGGATTCCTGCAAGATTACGCAAATGATTCGTATAGGAATCATTGTACCAATTTCGTCTAGGAATCATTGTACCAATTTCGCCTAGGAGTCTTTGTACCAATTTCATCTAGGAATCATTGTACCAATTTCGTCTAGGAATTATTACAACAATGTGCACAGTAACGCTACAGAGCTGCCTTACCACGAATCATGTGAGACAGTCCTAAAGACATCCCACAGGACTTTTTCACTAGGCAAAAGGAAATTTCATGACGAATTTCGGCCCAAGTTGAATTTCGAAGGATTTCAAATAACAGTATTAGACATCTAACAATGAGGTAAAGCGTGTGCGCCAGCCGAATTACTTTACTGAGCTGCTAGAGTAATGAAATTACTATTCGCAAGAGATACTGAAAATTTTGAAAACTGAGCTAAAACAGGTCAAACAATGTCAAGTGCCAGGTTGGTCTCCCAGATGCTCCCAGAATCTAGATGACCGTTTCAAAGCAAAAGGTCACATTATCATTCAAGGTCGGCGACCTTTTTGACCTTTTGAAGGTCAAGGTGACCGAAGTCATGTAAGATTGCTTTAAGTCTTGCATTTGACTAAGCAACAATGATTACGCTAGACAGTATGTTATTAAAATAAAATGTTGACCCGGGCCATTTTAGGTCAATGGTATATTCTGACCTTGAAGAAGTCCATGGAAGATGTATGATGCGGTTCTTGCTATCAATAAACTCGAAATAAGCACCAGAAACTATCCCGTACAGCAAGCCCTAGAGTAACAAAGCAGGTTGGTTTTGGCTTTGGTGTGACCGTCATACCTGACCTTAGGTTAATGTAATTTGCTCATTCAACTGTTGTGTTGCCTAAGAAAGCATCTCAGAGATGTATGGCTTCGTCTAACACTCCGTTGTTGGATCACATTGAACGATTGCCTAGAAATTGCCTTCGCTGAGACTATGGTCTGACTTTGACCTGCCATAGGTCAACAACCTCACAAGGTATGTAAGGCGGAGCTTATATCTAACTAACACCGAGCGTCTACAATGTATTGTCTTGTTGGTATCGTTCCTATTAAAGCCAGCGACGGGTCAGGCGGCCGGGCAAGGCGTCTGGGCGCACGGGCCGCGCCGGAAGGGCAGCTGCGGGTCAGCCGGCCGGGCAAGGCGTCTGGGCGCATGGGCCGCGCCGGAAGGGCAGCTGCGGGTCAGCCGGCCGGGCAAGGCGTCTGGGCGTACGGGCCGCGCCGGAAGGGCAGCTACGGGTCAGCCGGCCGGGCAAGGCGTCTGGGCGTACGGGCCGCGCCGGAAGGGCAGCTGCGGGGCCGGCCGAAACCAAGATCATCAGGGAGAGACTCCTGCTCGAGACGCAGGATGTGGCCCGGGATAACTGCACCCCGCGCCGTAAGTGTTAAACGCAGGTCCGAAGCGGGAGGCTGCCGAGGAGCGGGACATCTGGCGGAGCCGCGTCCCTCGCCGCTCGCGTGGCCGCCGCGCCGGGGTCGACGAACTGCCAGCGGACAACCAAGAAAACCACGTGCAGAGCCGAGCAGCAGACCAGAGCCGGCCAGCTGATACAACCACGCGCCACGGGCAAGTTCGGAGTCGGGGTTCGAGTCCGAGTCCGAGTCCGAGTCCGAGTCCGAGTCCGACTCCGAGCTCGAGACCGAGCCCCGGTCAATCGGTACGCAGCACAACGCCACGACAGAAAACCTTAGGGCCAGGCATCATCCCTGGGCATACGGACGAGCGATTTCCGTGACCGTGTCCCTGGTCAAGAAAGAGTCATGCAAAACAGACATGAACTTAAGCATGAATGGGTGAGAGCTTGGCTGATGGCCGGAACCTAGAGGAGGAGCATGTCGGACAAGACCGGGGGAGCGCCCTACGGAACAGGACACCGGGAGAACCACGAGTCGGGAGGGAGCAGCACTTGGACTCAGAGGACTCGCAGGAATGCGCCCCACAGACACAGCCACCAACATAAACAACCTGGAACGCATCAGGATAGCTAAAACGCTGGATGCCCATGATGGGCAACAAAATTTACAGCTGGATACAAATGCTGTGGAAGGCGGCGGAGATCGCCGGGTGGACCACCGAATGCACGTTTAAAACTTCCCTTTTCACACTAAGAGGCGAGGCTGAAGAACACGTCGAGCAATTACAGCAGATATTGCAAAATTGCACAAACATTGCAAAGCACAGCTCGCACCCCATCGCAACGCTCCAGGTCTATCTGCAGTTTCTGGCACCAAACGATCTGCTATTCAGTTGTCCAGAGCTATGCAAAAATTGACACGGCTACGCCGCGCCGTTCGGAAATCGTTCCGGAGAAACCTACAGAGTCAAACTGCCCTCCCTCACTCGAGCGCGTGTTAGACATCGCCTTGATAGCAGGGTCGATGCCCCACCCCCGCCACAGTAGTTTTCAGATGTTTCCCGACATGTTGTGTAATCAATGAATGAAACGTTCATTGCATGCGTTTTGGCAGCATAAAGGTGTCTCCAGCTTCTGGCTTCCAAGAACGGCAGTTGTTTAGAGACACTGCATAACGATCAACGCCCGCCGCGGACGACGGCGGCGTTCAACGAATCCGCCGATCATGCGGCGGGGCAGCAGACTATGGCTGAGGTTTTGAAGACAGGCGCTTGCCAGAATTCAGGTCAGGCTGTCAGATTTGAAATGGCAGCGTGGCCGTATTCCGAGGAGAAAGAGCGCTTGGGCGCGGCAGCAATCTTGAAAACTGCGCATGCGCGAGAGACGGAACTGGGGAATCTGCGCCATTCGGGTGGCTGCGCCAACGTAAAAATAACCAAACTGAGGTCGCCAATGGAGACGCAACGTTTTCCAAAACCTCAGCCCGTATCCCAGCCCGCCCAGGCCAGAGAAAAATCCTGCCCGCAAAAGCCTGGTATGCTACAGTGCTGATTCGGCATTAACCGGCAAGTACGAAGTTTATTGCGATATGTATTTTGTCATTTCTCCCTAATTTCAGATATGTGCATAACAGGTGCAGAAGATTTCATATCAGTAGCATTCCATGCTAGCATTGTTTGGCTGACACCCGTGATGCTGCTCAAAAAGTAGTGTCCAAAGTAAATAGGCAGCTTAACTTTTATTGTACTAAAATAGATCTTAAACATTGCAGCATCAGTTTCCAAAAGCAAATTAGAAGGGAAGGGTGGAATTTGAATTTGAGTTTAACGTTGTAATGCCAGTTTTCAACAGCAAATTACAAGGAAGAAGGTGGAATTGAGATTTCACTTGTCACCAAAATGTGACATAGCTTACATCCTTTTCTCTCATCTCAATAAATGGCAGGCCATGCCGTCTAAATTGCTAGCACCAACTGATGGCTTTACACTGGCACGTCAACAAAGGCTGGACGTTTCATGCCATGGGAACTCTCCTCAATTTCTTACATTGAACATAAGCACAAGAGTGATTTGAGTGCATCTCAATCGCCACAATGTTATAACCCTCATTCAAGAACCAAACGCAGACTCTTGTGTGTTGTTTGCTGTCCTTGAGTTGATGTATTATGCGACAATACAAAATAAATGCCACATGACAGATCTGAAATGATCCACATTTCCCTCCTACCACTGTCCATGTTCCACCTCGCACCCATCACCGCCCCGTTTGTGTGGTACTGCGGACAAGCAAGGATAGCAATAATATTTTGTCCACGAATATTTGCCACACAAGCGATCATCATTGACTCCTAGCAGTGCCACAGCAAGGGTAAGATATCGTTAAGTGCTGCAGAAAAATTTACACCACAAAACCAAATTGTAAACATAATATCCAGCAGCTCCTTCGAGATGCCTAGAATCTATCCGGCGCAATATCAGGTAGCTTTGAGTTATTGGTCACGAGATATGTCCAGAGAAGTTTCCATAACTAAATTTAAAATTGGTATGTTTTCATTGCCGTAGCATCCATGGTAAAACACAGGATATTATTAACGTGTATGTTTTCAGGATTGCAAAAAAATCTTACAATGGAACGAAAAAAGAAAGCACCACACGTCAGTCTGGAAGTGACCTTTCACCCTGGTAAAAGATCATCGTTTCAACTTTCCATTAAATCCGTTCTAACGTTGTGTTCTGCAGATGGTACCTTTTGAAACCCTTCTTTCCAAAAGCAGATTTCTGAAGTTACGAGTTGCTAAGTAGATTCTCCATCGCTTGAGTCATCGGCACTTTTCACACATTTTGGCATTGGAACGTTGCCGAAGTGGGACGTTTGTCTTCTAACTGTCACACAGCTCTAATGCATTGATTATCACTCAGGATGATTCTCAGATCGGTTCTAAAGGTTATGTGGTGCGTTCAATCCACCAAGCACAGTATCAGCTCTTTCTGGCCGACGGGTCACGTTATTTATAGTCCGAGGCTTTTCCTAGAGCTTGACGTAATGTTAAAATGTGCTGACCGTCATAGCACTAAACAAGATGCAAAAGTAATGTGAATGCTGCGAAATGAAGTCTGCTCGATCATGCCGTGCAACAGCGTAGTAACCGCACCGAGCCACGCCCGCCTGTTCGGTACGACGCTCGTTGTTAATGTCCTCGCATGCTACGTGTTCACGGTCAGTCCCTCATGGTGCCTGCATGCGCCGGCGCGAAGGGGCCTCAGGGCAGCCTGGCTAGAGGCAGCTGACGTTCGATCAGTTGAGTGGTGGGCTGCACGAGTGGTATTCTCTTGTCGAGCCATACAAACGGGGTAATTTACCACAATATCAGTTCTGCCTGGCCAAAGGGTTGCAAAATAGGGCTCGAGAAGTGTTCGGGTCTTACCTCAACTTTATACACATTCTTAGTGTTGTCGTACAAAAAAGTTACGAAAGACATCATTCCCAATTCTAGGTGTAGGCCATAAGAGTTCACAGAAGCTGCATATTTTGAGCAGGTGGTTGAACATGTCAGCGATTTTGTGGCAACATTGAGCAGAATCGAGGAAAAACTAGGTCATCATCATGAAATCTTTAATGAACACGCGGTACAGAGGTGGAACAAAACGCGGAACAAGCAGCGGCATCCACTGTGCTTAACAAGAATGTGGTTCTCGAAGATTTTGTCAAAAAACTATTCCTGTGGTTTTCAGAACGTTGCCCAGGGCCGGGATAAATCAAGTGTACGGTTCACATATTCATGGCGCACTGTCTTATTGAAGATGGAACGACCCAAGACCAAAACTGTTAAATGATATCGGATTGTACCTAATACTACGCAGTAACTGTGCATGTGTTTATCACGTTTGGTTAAAGACAGGACAATAAACCGTATGTATAGACCGTAGACGTTTGACGTGATCCAACCCACGAGGAAAAAACCTAAAGCTCTCACGTAATGACGGCGCTTATGCTCGTTTCGTGTGTTGGTAAGTACACACTGACATACGTAAATACCATTAACATATGTGCATGTGTACATACTAGCACACCATACTAGCACACCAGAGCGGCGCCAACATCTGCAGGACGTACTAATGAGGTCAATAATGGTGATGGACATGATGAGTTTGGATTCAGATGCAAGAGGTCACGAGCACTACTTCGACAAGTTACTCACGCGCCGGGTGCCTCTCGCGGAGCAGAGGAATTTTGACATTCGCGCCACCGACACTGTGGGAAGCCGGATGGACAAATGTCCCACGAGATCGAGAAAGCTCCTTTAAAAACTGCAGTTTTTGTACGAGTATCTCGCATCATTTTTCGTGCGGGCTTTTCTATAGCTTAACAGCGACATGAGTCAAAATAGTGTAAATGAGCACCAAACGATATTACGCTGGTCATGTTGTCGCAGCGAACTCTTTAGGAGGTACTTGAACGCGTTTTACGTATCTCAGAGCACTGTTCATTAAGTCTGCGAATTGTAAGTCGCGTTAAGACTCTGTTCACCTGCATAATTAGTCCGTTATGATGTACAGCGAGCGAGTAGTGAATTGCTTGAGGGAGCATTGACCTGTGCAATCATGAATTTTAACATGCAAATAGATAAACATTGAACATGGCCACAGATGAATTTAACGGACAGAGAAAGCAACTGACACAATGCTCACCGATCTATAGAGCTGCATTAGTTCAAACCACTGAACATTGGTTTGCCCCTCCCCATGCCACAAACGGTGGCTGTCACCACGGCTCCAGAGCGCGCGGCGGCCGGCCAGAACGCCGGCCCTCGCACTGCCAGTTGTACATTTCGGTATCAAATCCTATCGCGAAAACGGCTGAAGGCAGCTCGCTAATTTGCTTCTAAGCGCTGCAATAGTTCGGTCTGTTGGTCTAAGATTAATGAGTTTCCTCGGCCAAGTATGTTCCTAGTCCTCAACGGGATAACTACTTGATTTTCGAGGTGGCCATTGCAAAGTTAGTGTTAAGAGCAAAGCTGCATAAATGTTCTTGGGTACGAATACTAATGAAGTAAAGAGAAATAACAATGATCAAGTATATACTACTATTAAACAAGAAACAAAGCACACGCGAGGGCACCCTTAGCATACATTTCTTCTATTCATGCCAACTGTAGGTAATTTTTGTTATTTATAGCATTACTTGTCTATGCCCTTTGAGGACATTGGTTTCCAGACCCACGACACGAATGTTCAAAGTCTCATATTCCGTATGAGACGCAAGTAGCTCAACGTTAAAGCAGCTATCAGTGTGCACCTTTGCACGAAAGAAAAGCCTATGAAGTAAAGTTAAGGCCATTTCAGCTGACATACAAAGCCAGCTGAACACGTGAGAGGGGACGCTGAAGTGCTTCTACCCAGAGGATGGGCAAAGCTAAACTATGCGAAGGAGGGTTAGCGAATTAGGTTGCGAGGAAGTGCTACAGTGACTTGTCTCACTAAAAAAGGTGTTCCCACATTTGTATGCTGCAGGGCGTAGCAAGCAGTGCGATCTCCCCAAAAACACGGGCTACAAGGGATTATTGGTGCGCCTGGCGAGTCCACGTTGGAGCTGTTTGTTAACCTGACCTAACTGTGCATTAACGGCCCAAAAGCAACTGAAGGCGAGTGTGATGGTGGCGATTGTTCTGCTGTATCTCAGATTGGAAGCATGATCGCGATGTGATTGAAGCGCAGCTGCTGTAAACGTTCATACACCACCGGTGTCCTCACTCGTACGGGTGGGGCAAAGTCTAAACACGGGTGGCAGTGGCCCTAGACAAAAAGTGCTTGGTAAGAAAACATCAAAACTAGATCGTGGACGCCTTATTGCGTTCCCATATCGGCAGAACTAGAGATGCGGGGTGAAAGGATGTGTCTGTCGGTGAAGACTAGAACGGACAGGTGCGAAAAAATGGAGATCTCTTTTTCGACCAGATGCTCGGATAACGCATGCGACCAGTCCCTGTTGCGTTTGCAATGCGTTGGAAAGGACACCAACTTTGCTGGACACCAAGCAGCGCGGGCTTGTTCGAACTGCGCACGTTTAGCAACCCAGCAGAGCAAGCTAGCAAGTGCGTGTGCGGACAGCAGTTTCATGTCCTCATCCCATATCTAACAGACACATACCGTAACGCGCAAAATATCGCATCCCGCATCCTAACGACAAAATGTAACCATTACTAACCTTGAAGCACATCGCTTTCTTGTTCTAGAGGATGGTCTCTGTGCGTGGTCCATTCACTGTCGAGTAGCGAGTGCTTCCAGTTCCCGTCACGCTGGACGTGACCGACTTCCCGGAGATGAAGAGATCACGGAACGTCTCGCGGAACTGTCTGGACATGCCGCAATAGATCGCAAAGTTGACGGGGTAGGAGAGGCTGATGATGAAATTGATGATGACTACCAGTGCCTTACTGACTTCGTAGTCTAGCAGCTGCGCGTTGTCCATGAGATTCTCAATGATATGGAGACAGGTGACGACAGCCAACGGAATCTCAACGATCAAGAACACACTCACGACGACGATGAGCATCATCGTGGTACAGTTTGAGTCGATGGCCCTCTTGCATTCCCGCTTACCCTTCGAGCTGCTTTCTCTGAACAACATGTCTCGCTTGGCCTGTGCCTCCTGTAAAGTGCGGAACAGCAGGATATTGAAAACCACCAGCGAGATGCAGGGTAGCATGTGGACAAAGAGAACGCGGAACCCGTAGTAGAAACCAAAGTAGAAGTCCTGCGAGTGGCCATCGGTGATCCAGTGAGGTATACTGGGAGCGCAGCTCGTGGCCACGCGACCCTGATAGATGATCTCGACAGTGGTGAAGCTGCGGTCAAAGAAGCGAGTAGACTGGTGCATCAGCGACACCATGTAGATCCAGATGATGGCCTTGATGACGCGTGGAGCGGTGCACCAGGTGCGAGCGGCGGCCGCGTGGCACACGTAGATGTAGCGCTGCACGGCCAACGCCAGCGTTAGCCAGATGCTGCTCGTGTGGAACAGCGACGGCAACGTCTCCGTCAGCGTCACGTACATGTAGCACGCGTACACAGAGTCCAGCGGCTTGTTGTAGTTGCCGAACGTGTACAGGTAGAGCATCCACGGGGCGGGAAGAAGCAGTGTCAGCATGTCTGAGATGGCCATTGACATCAGAACCAGGTTGGTTGGCGTTCGCATGTGCCTCCGATTCATCACCACCACAATCAGCGTGTTGGCGATGATGGTGACGACCAGGAGGAATGGCATGACGTATCCATACAGTGGTAGCCCGTAGTCGATCGGCACTTGATGCGTCACGTTGAGAGACACCGGCACATGTCTGGAGGCGTTGCGGTCCCAGCAGATGACCGTATCGTTGACGTGCTCGAACACTATGTCGCCCTCGCGGCAAGCGTAGTTGGCGAACATTTTCCGCAGCAGTGATCGGTTTGGTGTCATGGCCGGCTACACAGCGCACTCGCTTCTGCCAGCCTGCTGGGCGCACCGAAAATATGTCCAGTTGTTTACTGCTGTCAGTGACTCGCACACCGTGCTTCTAGATTCGGGCGGTCGGGAAGGTGTCCGCTGGCTGCTACGGAGCGCGACCGACCGCACACCGCCGGCACTGTACCCCTATTGACTGGCTGGTGGCTCGACCCGACGCCGACGCAACAGGTGAGCGGCGCACACTCGGGCCCGGCGGGCGGCTGCCGACGAAAGCCGCCGCCCCCTCCCTTCCCCCCCCCCCCCCCCCGCCTCCGGGTGACCGCAGCCGAATGGCTGCCGAAGCTTTTCTCAGTTGCACGTGAAAGAGCGTAATTTGAAACCCGCAATTAAACATATCATAGGCGGTCTTCGGTTTGGAAAGCATTGAAAAAATGCTTCAATATAGGTCTACGCTTCATTCCCACTAACGGCAGTCGGCTGCCGACGCCGTATCTTCCACACAATCTCCACACACACGGGCTCACACACTCTCCACACAGGCGACGTTCTGAGGCGGGGAGGGGGGGGAGGGGGGAGGGCGTTATGACAGGGTGGTGACAGGCGACAACAGTCGGCATCGGTGCCGGTGATCGCTGATCCCCGATACAAGTGTCTCCTGACCTGGAACCGCAGTACTCTGTGTTTACTATAAGATCAACCAATCTCGCCATGTCGCGTCAAGCCAGAGCACCTCATTTTGGCTTCTGCTACCGAAAACCAGGCGAAAGCCTGCACGGTTTGTCCATGGTCTCCTTTACAGGACAACAAAAATACGGTGAAATACGATGTTTTTGTGGAAAATAGGATGAGCGCACTGGGAGACAATACAGGGCATAAAGAGAGTGTTCCACGTTAAAAGAGAGTTTTGAACTGAAAGAACACTGTGAAGATCATTTGGTGCAGTTCACAGCCCTGCCCTGAAAGGGAATGCTCCACATTTGTTTGGGGGTTTTGAACGAAATAGCCATCTTGGGAACATTGGGATGCAATTCACGGCCATGCTCTTTTTAAGATGCAAAACCCTCTGGTTACTGAGTTACATGCCCGCAGAAGTAGCGGAAGGTTTATTGAGGGACTACTTCAAAACCACCTACGTAATGTCTATGTCATATAAACGCCATGCGATCGCCGTGATATTAGAGGCTGTTTTCTGCTTATGGTCAAAAACGGCATGGCCGCTGATACATTGGCTAAAGCGATGATGCGGCACATATGACACAATCCGCAGAAGGCCATTGACTGTTAATAAGATTTCGCTGCCGAATGCGCGTCGCAAACGTAAGCGTGAGCACTTTCGGGTTGTGCGCCGCTCCTCGTCAACGGGGCGTTGTTCCTTGCATCCAGGCCATGGACCAAAGTCCTCAAAAAGCCACTGTTTGCAAAAAATGCGACACCGTACAAAACTGGCGCTTTACCGGATGTTTTAAAAGGAAGGCACAACGGCAACTCTGTCTTTTTTCTCCTGCTGGCGTTGTTTCTTCTTTTGCTCACGTGTTTCTTACGGACAGCTCAATTGGCGCCGTATGCGCCGGAGCAAAGGATCTTGCTCGGGTTTATGGGCTAGCTAGCCATTATAAGATTAAGGAAACATTACGGTAACTAAATATATATATATATATATATATATATATATTTCTAAATATCTGACACATATTGCACAACAAAACTAAATCTTGAACAAAAAATGTGTTCCATGAAGTTCTACAAGTTCTATAAGTGTCTAATGTTCTACAAGTACAAACTCTTGAGCCGCATTACCATGAAACCCCGTTGGGACTTTGTTTTGAAGGGGGCTCACGGTGAAATGCAGTGTTTTGACTGGAAACCTGTGCGGAAATCGCGAGAAAACCTGCAATATGATAGTCCTGCGAGATGTACAGGTGTGGGATCACACTCATTTTACATGAGTGTGAATCAGGGGCTTGAAAGGGGTGTGATCACTGGTGATGCGTGTCAGTGGCTTGAACTGATCTTCATGTGATGGGAAGTGTGGCCGCCGTTTGTAGGCGACATCGCTTCAGTGATACATGGCGCACAACATGAAGGGCGCTGTTCGTGGCGCGAGATGGTGGCGAGAGATGGCGCTCGTGATGGCGTTCCTGGTGCCGCGGGGCGTTTGAAAGTGAGCGGCTCTTGCGGCGCCGCTCAGAATGTGACCGGAACGTGATGTGCCAGGGACGCGTCCGCAAAGAGTGAGTAATTGTGTGGACTTATAATGTTACGTTATTATTGTTTCAGGTCATGTTATGCATTGGTCATCATGTCAGGTCATATTTATTTTCGGGTTATTATTATTGTTTGACTTTCATTTCAGGTTTTACGCACAATAAAGCGGCAATACCAAAATGGCGGCTTCGAAGCGGTTGGAACGAGCCGCGGTCATGTAATGGCTGTTACAGTAAAATTATCATTCCAATTCTCAAGCTGAAGATGAAAGTTTCAAGACTGAAGACATGTTGCTCAGACTCACAGACCTGCTCACTGAGCGGTACAATGACAGCAAGCTCCCATCGCTGGAACCAGACATCTTCAGGGGCAATGTGGAAAAGTTTCCAATGTGGCTCAAGTCATTTTAGACTTGGTTGAATTGAACATTGAAGATCGAACATCAAACAAGCTCTCCCATTCAAAGACTTCACTTCCTGGGGAAGAATACTGCAGGTGAGGCTAAGACATCCATCCTGGGTCTGCTACACTTAAGAACAGATGAAGCGTACTGACAGGCAAAATAAAAACTGACGGACATGTTTGGAAATGAGTTTGTTGTGTCAAATGCCTATCGCATGAAGATAAGAGACTGGCCTGTGATCAAAAGTGGAGATGGGCGTGCTCTCAGAGATTTCGCTGACTTCCTGGAGCACTGCCAACCTGCAGCAGCAAGTTCTCTTCAGCATCTGGGAATTTTGGATAACCATCTGGAGATCCAAATTGTTGTGAGCACGCCCAGCCGGCCCGGCGGCACAGAGTGCCGTCCCCGCCGTGTCACGGCGCGGCCTCGGCCGCGTGGTGGAATGCGACTTACCACCAAGGGCGCTAACCGCCGTCCCGTGGCGGACCGTATGGGACGCGTGATAGGTGAGCGCGTGCTAGCCCAGTGCAAGCTGACTTATGAGTGGTTGTTCACCCGAACTAAATGCAATGTCGTGCCTGCCTGGGACGCCACTGGACTCGGTTTAATACAGATCGCCGCGTCGCTACACGTCTCTCTCTGACCGAGCTAAGCTGAACTGCTGGACGAAGACATCACACAGATGATGGTGTGGAAGTTGCTAAAGTACATGGTTGACAGATGGAAGAGAGAAGTAGATACGTGGCTCTACAGTGGACAAAGTGTAAGGAGACATTCATCCTTCTCAGAGTTTGTTCGTTTTGTCAGTGTCGAAGCAAGGATAGCTTATGGACCAGTTGATGTACCTACACATAAAGAGAAGCGAACTGCTCCACTGAGGATGACTCAAGACAATACCGGAACTTTCATGTCCTCAACTAAAGCTAAGGACACAAGACGAATCTCCAGTTGTGTGTTTTGTCAAAAACAGCATGAAATCAAGGACTGTGACACATTTAAGGGGATGGCTATTGTTGAACGCCGCAACGTAGTGAACCAGTCGGGCTTATGTAGAGGTTGCCTGAGGAGAGGACACAGGTGGAAGGAATGTCGTTCAAAGGCCAAGTGTGATGAATGTGGCAGGCGGCATCCCACGGTGCTGCATGATGAATCAGTTCTGAGAAAACTGGAGACACACACAGTTGGAAGACAGGAGATAATTAACGGTGCTCCGCAGGCTACGTCCTTCCGTAGGCTCTGTGGTAGGCACTGAAGGAGAGAGTTGCACTCACTCACTGGTTCTGCCTGTACTGCTGAGCCACACTTACAACCCTGAGCATCAACTGCTAGTGTATGCACTACCTGATGCCCAGTCAGATATATGCTTTGTTTCCAAGTCAGCCGGCGAAACTCTGAATGCTGAATGTGGAGCAACGAAGCTGGAGCTGAGCACCATGGCAGGCAAGTCCGCCATTGACAGTGAAGCAGTTGAAGGTCTGGTGGACATTTTGAGATGCCGCTTCCACTAAGGAGTGACAAGGTATCCGTTCCAAACAGCAAGACTGTGGCAATGCAACGGTTGAAAGGGCTGAAATCGAAACTCGTGAGAAATGAGTCCTATCGTCGCGATTACACTGGATTCCTGGAAACGACTGTGGCAAAGGTTCATGCAGAGGAGGTTCCCAGTGACGAACTGAAGCTCGACAACGGCAGGGTGTGGCACATTCCCCACCATGCTGTTCATCACCCGCAGAAGGCCAACAAGATCCACGTCGTTTTCGACTGCAGCGTCCAGTTCGAAGGCCACGTGCTGGACAACTACCTCCTGTAGGGCTCCGACATGACGAACAGCGTCACCGGAATCCTGTGTCGTTTCCGTAAGCAGCCTGTGGCGATCTCCTATGACTTGGAAGCTATGTTCAACCAGGTGTTCGTGGACGCCAGAGACCGCAACCTCCTCCGCTTCCTGTGGTGGAAGGACAGCGACCGGGACAAGGACCCAAGTGAGTACAGGATGAAGACTCACATTTTTGGTGCAACATCTTCACCCGCGTGCGCAGTGTCTGCGCTGAGAGCTCCAGCTGACGGCTGTCATGATAGTACAGAAAAGGAAGCCGCCGTCTTCGTGAAAAACGACTTCCATATCGACGACGGCCTCGCATCTGTTCAAAATGTGGAGACAGTGGTAAGCTGGACTGGTGTAACCAGAAGGCTATATTAACGTGGAGGATTTAAAGTTCACAGGATCATCTCGAGCAGCATTGGTGTTGTGAAGTCTGTGCCGGCAGAGAGACGCTCTGCAGGACTGCCGAGTTTGGATATTGGTTACAACAGCCTCCCCGTTCAACGGACATTGGGAGTGGTGTGGAAAACAGAAACTGACATGTTCTTCTTCCATGAGAAGCCTTGTGCCAAGCAAGTGAACAGGAGAGGCATCTTGTCAGTGGTGAGTTCGGTGTTTGATCCGCTGGGCGTGGCCTCTCCTTTCGTTCTGAAGGGCAAGCTGCTCCTGAGAGAGTTGTGCCGCGAGGGCCTTGGGTGGGGCGAGCCCATACCAGATGACGTGGCAAGAGCGCGGGAGGAGTGGAGAGCAAGCATTATGGCGTTGAAGAACGTCAGCGTTCCACGATGCTTTGTGAAAGGTGGGGTGGAGAACGGAATGACAATTGAATTGCATCATTTTTCTGATGCCAGCTCAGTCGGCTACGGACAGTGTAGCTACCTGAGGACAGTGGACAGGAACGGGCTAGTGAACTGTTTACTGGTGATGAGAAAGTCTTGTGTGGCACCGACCAGGTCCATAACTATGCCGAGGCTCGAGCTGACAGCTGCTGTGCTCTCCGCAAAGATCAGTCGCTTTCTTCAAGATGAGCTGACATTGTGGAACGTGAAAAAATTTGGACAGACAGCAAGGTAGTTCTATGGCACATATCTAGCGAAGCAATGCGATTCCACGTCTATGTGGCAAACCGCGTGCAACAGATACGTGACCATACCAAATCCAGTCAGTGGAGACATATTGTGACGGACGAGAACCCGGCAGGTCTCGCTTCCCTAGGAGCGAAGGCAGAAGAGCTCGTGAACAACGATCTGTGATGGCACGGTCCATCATTTCTGACAAGTGCAGCTCTTCTCGAGAGCGAGAAGCTCAATGAGGTTGGAGAGAATGATCCGCTCTGTCCGGGATGTATTGTGCGGTCCCATTGAGGAATGCCGCCAAGCCCGATTGGACGATGAGCTCTCGCAATCCTTTCTGAGCGAAGTTGAGGCGATGGTTAACAGCAGGCCGCTCGTTTCCTTCAACATGTCTCCTGATGACCCTCACCCAATCTCACCCATGAGTCTTCTAACACAGAAATGTAGCGTAGTTTTGTCTCCACCTGGTGTTTTTCAGAGGGGTGACATCTACGGCCGTCGGCGCTGGCCGCGAGTCCAGGGCCTCGCAGACCAGGTCTGGCGGCGATGGGGCACGAACTTCCTCCCAAGCCTGCAGGAGAGAAGAAAATGGACGACGAAGCTCGAGAACATCGAACCGGACAACGTTGTGCCTGTCATCGAGGGCGACTCTCCCCGCTGCCGGTGGCCTCTGGGGCGTGTCGTCAAGACGCACTCTTCTGGCGGTGGCCTCGTCCGGAAGGTCACTGTTCGTACCAAGAACGGACGTATGATCGTCCCATACAGAAACTGGTGCAACTTCTCCCGTAAGAGGACCCGATTCGTCGCCAGAGTGCCCGGCGTTGGCGGGACGCCCCTGCTGCAGCGAACAAGTGAGCATCTCGTGGGCGTGCTGGGCGGCTGTGGCGCATTGTAGACGTGCTGGGTGCAGTGGCGGCCAACTGGAGGCTGCCGACTTCATGACACCTGAGCGTGCATCGTGTGATGCTCGTCGGTCGGCTGCGTGGCGCCTGGCTAAGTGGCGGTCCAGTTCGCGTCGTGGCTCTCGCCGGTCGGCTTTCCGTGGCACCGCACACTGCGTGGTGGATATACTGGCGTGTCAGTGCTGCGCATTGTACATTGCATTGCGCATAGACTTAAAGGGAATGCTCCACATTTTGAAGATATTGAGTTAGGCATCAAACATGATGGGAAATGCTTTTGTAACTATTGGTAAGCTTTCGAGGTTTAAAAACGACGCTAAGGAGCAAAATTTCAAAATTTATAAAAATGGGCTCCAATACGTCATTGTTTGATGCCGTCATGAAATAACTTTGTGATGACAGCAAATCCTGGCAGCATCTGGCAGCCAGACCTAAGGAATACTTCGAAACACACGAAAGCTGACGCCAACCGGCCATTCTTGTCGCAGGGGCTATGTCGTGGGGCTCATTGGTGGGCGGGTTATTTGTGGATTTTTTGTATTGGTTGATTCTTCATGCAGTAAACAGCTAACCCTGATATAACCATTGTGGTGCAACGGCATTTTTGCCGTAGACAGTCCTTTGGCATTGTTAACTAGATTTTTACCAGTCATTCATAGATTATAAGCTGCTATCTTATAGGCTTGACAGAGAGTACTCGGCCAATGTGGTACGTTATGTAATCGCACTGGCCAATAACTCCATTTTGGCATCTCGATGCTGTTCTGTGGCATGACATAATGAACAACAATATGGTTTTTCGACTGCAATCCATGCCGCTTTCATAGCAAAATTGCAGCATGAAAAGATGGATCAAGCGTGCACCCTTCTATTGACTTCCCATCTGACATATGACTGACCAAAACCACATGATACAACATACAAATTACTTCCAGCAAAGCAGACAATCAATAAGTGGCATCACTTGGTCACCCTGCTTCAGGAATCCAGAAAATGCAGGTAAGAAAAAAGCAAACACATCTTTCACTTCCATGGTCATGCAACACGCTGCAGCCATCAGGCTGCTTTACTAAAAAATAACAGGAAAATTTTACGTGGGGTGAAATTACACTGAAAACATGCTGATCTTGCACAAGGCTGGAGACATGACAAGTGCATGTAGTTATGGTTGGATGGGCAAAATGCAAGGAAGTGATGAAGCTGCCAGTGCACACCAGGCTCATGATAAACATATTACTAAGTACTGTCCAAGACACCAACAGCAATACTTTTCCACCTTTCTCAGCACTCAGCATCCCACGCAAGTCGCAGTGACCATAACATTGATTGCTCGGGAGCAATGCTCGCCTGCATGCAATATTTTTGAAGACAGCACAATGTGCATCAGTAACAATAAAGATATATTTTCAGGATTGTTTTGGGGAAATACAATTTTGCAAAGCTATATAATGTGAGCCTATATCAGGCATGTCCATTAATGAGATGCACACACCAGCCCCTACGGTCAAAACAATTTGTGGATATAACGACATGCAATGAATTAATTACATGCTGTAATACCTCAATAGGTTCACGATGTTGGCAAGATCGTAATGAAGTACCAGTACCAGTACTTGCCTTTGTACACCCCTGCAATATAAGTGCTAGTGTTTCTCTCAGTTTGCCAGCATTTCTTTGTCATGTTCAAACATAAACATGAAGGTAGAGGCGGGCATCAACATCAAAAGGCATCAATGTATCAGGCAACAATATATCACATTTTATTGGGAGTAAGTAGACTGAAGAACGCTAAACAACGTTGTCTCTTAGAGGAACAAACCTCGCACGTACACTACCCATCGCATCAATATCAATACAAGCCACTGGCACACCACCAGTGATCACACGCATTTCGAGCCCCCGATTCACATTCTTTTGTTAAACAAATGTGGTCTCACATTTGCACAGCTCGTGGGACTATCAAGTTGCAGGTTTTCTTAAATTTCCGCACAGATCTTCAGTCAAAACACCGGACTTCACCGTGACCCCCCTTCGAAACAAAGTCCCAACGAAGGTTCATGGTAATACGGCTGAAAAGCTTCTTGTAAAACACTTTTTTTGTTTTACATTAAAGCAACGATACTAGATGCGTACATTAGAGCAGCAATATTAAAATGGCGGCTTCGAAGCGGTTAAAATGACCCGCGGCCATGCAATGGCCGTTACAGGAAGTGTGCGTGCGAGGTTTGTAATTCTGAGAGAGAGTATTGTCTTGGTACTCTTTAAGTCTACTAACTTCCAATAAAATGTGATATATCGATACCTGCCTCTATCTTTATGTTCGTGCTTGAACACAAGGTAGTGATGCTCGTAAACTGAAAGAAACACTAGCACTTATGTTGCAGGGGTGTGCAAAAGCACTTTGCTACTTCTCTATGATATTTACAACATTTTGAACTTATCGAAGCACTACAGCATGTAATCAATCCATTGCATGCAATTATAGTAACAATTCATTTTGGGAGTAGGGGCTGGTCTGCGCAGCTCATTAATGCACATGCTTGGTATAAGCTCACATGATGCAGCTTTGCAAAATTGCCTTTCCCTTAAGAATCCTGAATTTTATGTGCAGACAAGCATTGCTTGTGAGTCATCAATGCAATCGTCACCGCAACTTGTGAGTTGCTGAGTTCTGAGATAGGTGGGGAACCATTGCTGCTGGTTTCTTGGATAGCACTTAATATTTTCATCACGAACCTTGTGCGCATCAGCAGCTTCACCAACTCCTTGCATTTTGCCCATCTAACCATAACTACATGCACTTGTCACGTCTCCAGAGTTGTGCAAGGTTAGCAGGTTTGCAGTGCCATTGACGTGTAATATTTTGCTTGTTATACATGTGTTATTGCTTGCGTGAATGACATTTTTTAGTGAGGCAGCGTGCTGGCTTCAGCGTGTCGCATGGCTGTGAAAGCAGAAGACATGTTTGCATCTTTGTCACCCATGTTTTGTTGATTTCCAAAACAGGCTGAACAAGTGATATCACTTGTTGGTTGTGTGCTTTGCTGGAGGTGATTGGTATATTGCATACTGTGCTTTTGGCCAGTCATATGTCAGATGCAGAGTTAATACAAGAATACACATTTGGCCCATCTTCTCATGATGGAGTTTATTATGAAAGCAGCGGGGGTTGCAACACAAAAACCATATTGTAGCGTCCACGCCCACTCTCTGGCTTGCAACGCGGCAACTGTCTTCTGGCTCTGCGTGCAGGTAAAGTTGCTAGCACTATGCAAGGCTATATTTGTGCTTTATCGCGCCGGTTTCAAGTAGTATCCTCCATGGGCTCACATGGCGCACTGTCGGTTAATTTTGCGGGGAGAGCTCACACAAAGGAAAAGAGCAGGGGGCGAAAGCGGCGCGGCAGAGGCAAGCGGAAAGGATGATGAGATGAGCTTAGGGAACGAAATAGAAGTCGTGTATCCGGAGCCTACACCTATCATTGTTCATTATGCCATGCCACAGCACAGCACTAAGGTAGTGCTACGATGATACCTGACCTGTGCCAGTGGACAATGTACCACATTGGTTGACTACTCTACAAACCTATGAGATAACAGCTTATAATTTATGAATAACTGGTGACAACTGATTTAATAATGCCAAGGGACTACCAACAGTGAGAACGCTGTTGCACTACAATGGTTGCATCAGGGTTCACTAGTAATTGCATAAATGATCCTAACAAAAAATTGGTAGCTCAACTTCACCATCTTTACCGTAGAAATAGCAATGCTTTGACAATCAGTTCATAGCGATGTGGCAGATTCATTAATTTTTGTGTGCAACTGCACTTTCAGTTACAAGAAAAAAAGAACGTAGCTGCTGTGCACATCACACGATATCAATTTTAGGGCTACAGCACTGCAGGCAAGGATAAGTCGACATAGTGGTATTCACATCAACAGTCCTTGGCAGGTCTCGTTACGAGATTCATAACAGTATTTACAGCCTGTCGTGCTTTGATATTAATAATCTGCCCTAAAAGCTGGCGATCGCTAAGGTTGCGCGCGCCAACCAGCCCACTAAACCCTTTCTTACACCAGTACCAAGACAAAGAATCCACAAACAAGCTATTCACTAACCCGCCGCCCAAGACAGCGCCCGCAACGGGAATGGCTTGTTGGCGTCAGCTTTCGTGCGTTTCGAGGTATTCTATAGGTCTGGCTGCCAGATGATGCCAGATATTGCTGTCGTCACAAAACGATTCCATGGCGCCAACAAACAATGACGTAATGGAGTGCATTCTTGCAAACTTTGAAATTTTGCTACTTAGGGTGGTTTTTGAACCTTGAAAGCTTACCAGTACTTGCAAGTAAGCTTTTCCCATCATATCTGATGATTATCCAAATATCTTCAAACCTGGAACGTTCCCTTTAAGACCTAACCCCTCTGGCTTTTGGGCGCACACACTGGCGAAGACGTGCAGATAATTTCGTGCAGAAACCAATGGCCAGCCTGTAACCAAATCGGTGTTTATCGGTTTTTGCTTTATCAAAATTTCGGTCTCTGAATAACATCACTTGCATACGTTATGCCCCTCCTTTGTCCATGGACATTTGTTATCCCAAATGCCACTGGCAATGAAGTATAAACCCATTCGTAGGGATGTACGTAGAATGACATTGGAGCCTTGACAGCTTAAGCTTTTTTTATATGTCGGCTTTTTCAGAGCCCCCATATCCTGTTACCTCCCTCCCGTAATTCATTAGAAAAGACAAGAGTACAACCTACTTAAATAAGGTGTCTGGGGACAATAATGATCTATACCTACAAGTGGGCCATGTGCTCTAGCCACCTATAGGCTCGACTGATACCATATATATGAGATGTGGTGAAAGAGTAAGTTTACGTATAATAACAACGCTGACATAACTTGGTGCTAACGAACCATGTACGCGCCCGATGAATGTACCTTGGAGACTCTCTATGATATTGTTAATGAAAATATCCCATTGCGTTGTGGAATGATTTTAAATCAAAGGACAGCTGTAGGTTAAGATATAGTGGCTAGAACATAACATTATATTCGTTGATTAAAGCAAACTTTTCATGAGAGCCTCCAGGCAGGTTTTTTAATTTGAAATTTAATTTGGGTTTGAATTTGACATTGAAATGAGTTGGAAATTGGGGTGCTGGGTGAGGTAACTTTTAATGGCCTTAAAATGTGGCATCTCTACCAGCAGCTATCCGAATTCAGTATATGCAATATAACGTAACCATAAATCCTTCAACATATTTCTCCGTACGCTCTTATACCATGGACTCTGTGTTCGTGAATATATCCTGGTATTTACAACCACTTTAATGGGTTCATTACCCGACACAATGTTTGGTTGGGTCTCTCCAGCCATTTGCCAGCTCTCTCTATAGGAGTCTCGCTCTCGAGCTCGAGGAGAGAGAGAGAGAAGAGAGAGAGAGAGGAGAGAGAGTAGCAGAAGAGAGCGATAGAGCGAGGCTCCGAGATAGTAGATAGGCGAGAGATCTAGAGCTCGCGATAGATCTCCTCTCTCTCTCTCTCTCTCTCTCTCTCTCTCTCTTCTTTTCTCTCTCTCTCTCTCTCTCTCTATCTCTCGTCTTCTCTCCTCTCTCTCTCTCTCTCTCTCTCTCTCTCTCTTCTATCTCTATACAGAGGCGACGAACGACGGGCAGAGATTGCATTGTGCACCGTGGGCTTTTGAAGACCGCGTGCATGGCAGGATGGCAGGATTGCCTTCTTCCGGCGGAGGCTCGAGCTTGAGTCGCCCTGTTACGGCGTAAATTGCATTAGCTGCACAGTCTGAGTGCTCCAATGCCAAAGGTAGGGCTAGTTGCGTTATTTGCATGGCTGATGACCAGAGTTCCATCAAATTAATGTTTTGGCCATGCTGGTTGCCCGCCGCAAGCCCGCAATGTGCAAGATGACTGCCAGTTGGGCTCTGCTGGGCCAGTGCTAAGACCGGTGACTAAAGGGCCAATGCCAAGAGATTTGACAAGAGATATCAACGCGACAAAAGACATTCTAGCCCCGCTCTTAGCGGTGCGAGGCACGAGGCACGAGGCACGAGGTTGGCCATACAGTGGGAGACAATGTGTGTCAGCCTTTGTTCTAAACTTACCGAAGATGATGGGGCACGACACCCATGTTGATCAGGTGCATTTTCATTTCCCTTCGGTAGTTCTGGACAGAGCGCTGCTGCTCAGTGGCGAAGAATGGGATCAGTATGAGCAAGCCGGAGCGTAGCACTCAGCAGCAGTGAACACGAGCACCATGCAAGACGAGCTGCGTTGCTGCCCCCCCCCCCCCCCCCCCCCCCCCCCCCCTGCTCCGGCAGCACCGGCTGGCGGTCGGCGGCTTCCGGCACAATGTGATCAGCGCCATGATGTCCTCGATCGCCCCGGCAGTTGGTTTCGACGGTGTAACATAGTCCATGAAGACTCTTCTCTCGCATGCAGGGACGCGATGAAAGGCGCCGCGCACTGTGCAAGCCGTACTCTTGCCGGGTTCGCTCCGTCACCGAACGCGACATGCATAGGCCAGTCATTCGGGGCGACGCGTGGACACTGAACACCGCGGTATCCTGCGCCGCAGCAGCGACACACTCCAACAAGGAGGAATCCACCACGCAGTCGTCCGACCATGTGCTGCCTTCCTACGACAGCCAGCTCTCGAGGTTAAGTACAATGTTGCCGACGGTCAGTGCAAGTGTTGCCGGCCACGTTGGGGTGTAAGGTAACTCAACGCATCTACCGATACTACTCTCGCTTTCTGAGTAATTGACAGGTGTAGGTCAGGTTCGCTACACCGCGCTTGCCGTCCGGTTTTGTTGCTCTGCTTTTCTTCTTCAGAACGTCAGGAACACCAAGATCTCGGAAGCAGCGTTTTCCTCGCTGCTTCCCTCTTCGTGATGGACCACAACTCTCTTTGCCCACATCTGGTGGTTGAGTTTTCTTCTGTTTCTGTCTCGACTCCGCAGCCCTTACCTTTTTTCCCATGATGACCTCTTTGACCTTTGAGGCAAGGTCGCTGACGGTGATTTAGATACAATCTGAAGGCAATAAACCTGAGCGAGATCAATGAAGATCTTGTTTGACGGCTTTGAAGTGAATTTCTACAGCTGCGTTGGATGCCTGGCGCTTTTCACTCAAAACAACCACAGTCCAAAGGTTACACAAGGGGTATGAAGGTTGACTGTATATATTTTTAGAACTGTGGAGCACGGAACTTGTTAAGCACAGGTACACTGAGGTCGAGCGCGCGGCGGACAGATCTTTCAATGTCCGAAACAAATTGTCCGAAGGGCGTACTCATGTGAGGCATCGTCTTGCCAGTTACAAGAGGACAATTCACACTCCCCTCTGGGTCTAGGGCCACAGGCAGCTGCCTTTCAGCATCCTCCAATGCCTCACGACGAGACGGTGCAAATCAGCATATGTTAAAGCCTTTATTCACACCCTTAAAGGGAATGTTCCACATTTGTATGGCGTTTTGAACTGAAATAGCCATCTTGAGGACCTTTTGATGCATTGCACGGATACGCCTGCTTAGACCCAAAATGCTCTGGTTCCTGAGCTACACGCCCGCAAAGATCGAAAGAACTTATTTAGAGCCTATCTCAAAATCACCTTCTGAGTAATGGCGCCAGAGAAACGTCATTAGATCCCCGTGATATTACAGGCTGTTTTTTGTTTATGGTCAAAACAGCCTGGCGGCTCATACATTCGCAAAGGCGATGAGGCTGCACATGTGGTACAATCCGCGGAAGATGATTGGCTGTTAACAAAATTTTACTGCTGAATGCGTGTCGCGAACATAAGCGTGAGCAATTTCGGGTTGTGTGGCACTCGTCGACGGAGCATTTTTCCCCATTCCTAGGCAGCGTCCTATTTGAGTCAGTGCGAGATGCCTGGCAGAAAGTGTTGTGTGTGCGGTGATCGCAGGACAAATGATAATCATTTGACTGTGTTCGCGTAAGTACCTCGCTCCCAATTCGTTACAGACACTTCACGGCGAATACGTCTGGCGTATCACCGACATCGCAGCAATAGCTTCAGAGTATGCACGTCTCACTATCGCATGCATTTTCGAGTATGGTGTGCGGTCGCTTTCAATTTTTGTCACAGCTTGAGAAATGAGTACGCAATTATAGTGATGTCCGGCAAAAATACCTTCAAAAATAAAACAAAGTCATTGAAAGGCAGATGCGCGCAGCAGCTGAACAGCGGGTGCAAGTGTCAGTAGCTGGGCCTACTGTTGCCACCAATTTCTGAAACGGTTTTGTTTATGTACTTAATTGTTACAACAAAATATACACGATGTTAATTTTGAGAGTAATTGACTAGGACGAAGTTTGGCACAAGGGCGCAGGTTTGGCACACAAATGTTGATGTTAGGTGAGTGTGGCAGAGTTGCTGGGTATGTTAGAGTGAGTAGCCAGGGATAACAACACTGTCACTACACAGCTCAATGTGAGCGACGACAAACACGTGCACATGGGACATTTCCTACCTATGTGTGTGAAATAGGGGAGTAACTTTGTTCGTGCATTTTTGAGGAAGTTCAAATATTTTTGCATGCTCCCATCTCCTACCTTTCTCACTAAGTTCATGGAGGTACCGTGGGGGCTGTACATACCTTGGCTATTTGATGTAACCACCTGCATAAACAGATATGTGATTCAATATGAATTTTGCCAGTCAGGCCAGGACCAGGGGTATCAGTCTCAACAATTAATCCATATTTTTCCAGATTGCAGATATCATCAGTGTGCTCATCCTACCACTGAACTCTATGAGCTGTAATCAGATTTGCACTGAACTGAGCAGGCAGTTGTCATTCCGGCAATGACGTTACTGTTGGGATGCAGTGGTTGGTGACAGTCATGCACCATGCTCACAGCTCGCAGAGTTCATGGGTGCATGGCCTCAGCTTGTATTGCTTATTTTTGGGATGACGAGCATTTCAGCACGTGTCAGGCACGTTTGACAACCTAGATGTCGTCTGTAGTCTGTACTCCTGATGAACCGCTTCTTAGCACAATTACTAAAGCACACCCTGTGGGCAGATACTTTCAGTTTGCATTACCCATTTGAAGCAGATGTCCATTGTGATTTATAGTAATCCAGTTTCATGATTATAGTGATCTTTTCAGATTCCCAACTCAACAAGGCCACCTACAGCAGTGGCTTCACGCATGCGGAATGGCATCAGTGTTGCGGCGCCTGGGCACGGAGCGTGCGAGGCACATTGTTCATTGGAAGCTTTTTCTAACCTAGCAGCCAAAAGGAAAAGGCTGAGGGCCAATGCTGTGCCATCTCTGCAGGCTTGTGACTGCCAGGGTTTTCTTCATTTCTTTCCTACCAGACCCTTCTTATTTAGCCTTGGCATTCAGGCTTGAACTTAGTTAACATTAGAACACATGCGACATTCTGTGGCCAACTTTTGTCTCATTTATTTTCATGTCTTCTTTTAGTCATTATTCATTCATGCATTTCAGTGTGGCCCCTGTAAGCAAATGTCTACCAGTTAGTACACTGCGAAATGCATGGCAGGGCATTCAACCATTTACAGGGCGCAGTATTGCTTTCGGTGTAGCGTTGGGGTAGATTAATTATGTTTTAACTGGTGTGATATCAGTGGTTCATGTTAGCTAAGTTGACTGAGGTCTTCATTTCAGGCATCAACAGTCATATGACGTAAGTAAAACATTGTGTGTTATACTTGGAGCACATGTAACATTGCTGTCCTATAACCTGTAAATTGTGTGACAGTTTTGTTCATTGTCTACCTTACTGATGATGATGATCGATGTACTTAACTGATGTTGATTGATGTTGGTGTTCTTGATTGATGTTGATGTACTTAATTGATGTACTTAATCGTTTTCACCACAGGGAAGGTATTCCAGGCACACCAGTGCTTCCAGCGTGTACACGTTCTCCAAGACCAGAATCTAGATCAGAGTGTTTTCTTTTGAGGTCGGATTTTGAGCTTTAGTTTAAGCTTAAGTTAGTTTTCGTCAGTTCGTCAGTTTGAGCGTGCTGCGAGATTGCGCGGCTCGCGCAGCCACAGCCAGGCTATGCTGTGTCGCTGCTGTGGAGGACGGCGTGGCCGCGGCACGCCCCGTGGCATTGCCCTGCTGCTCTGCTGGGTGCTGGGCCTTGCTGGCGGCCTGCCAGCTGTGCTCTGGGTCCGCTTGTTGGCCGCGCGTAGCAGAGCTGCCGGGTATATCGGGTCTTGCAGCTTGGTAGCTGGATTGATGTGTGTAGGCCGGCTGGATCAGAATACGGAATGACAGCCGTCCCTGGCCGTGGTTGGAAAGTGACAGCTGTCCCTGACCGGGGCTAGGGAGTGATAGCTGTCCCCGGCCGGGGCTGGGGAGTGACAGTCGGCGGGCTGCTCGTCAGATCGAGTCGGGCGACGACTCTCAGGAGATTTTGCTGGAAGCTGGTGTACGGCGACGTGTTCCGACCGCCTCGGCACGGCGTGCTGCTCTCCGTGCTGAGCGGCTCCGGTGTCCAGGTGCTCTCCATGACGCTCACCACGCTCGGTAGATGATTTGTGGCCGCTATGATGGCCCTCGCGCCTGAGCCGTATTCGGGCCGGCCCCGCGGTGATGGTTGTCCGTGCCATGGTTAACACTGCAATGGCACTGTCTTTACGCCTGGCGTTCTTTCAGGATGTGGCATTATTACAGGGACTGTGCGGCGAACGTCGTTTGGTGGGGATTACTGTGATTTGGTGGTCCGCGCAGTGGGATGAACAGGGGCCCAAATGTTTTGCTGTTGCTGTTAAGGCCGTTTTATTTTTTGAGAAAGTGGATGCATAATGTAATGATGTAAGCATATGCCGTTCATCGTGTACTACAAATTGCTTCAAGAAGATGACATATACTGCATAACTCACTCAACTAACTGCTTTTTGTCCTGCCTGTGTTGCGTCGCTGACCTGTACCAGCACCGGCGCTGGCTTCTGACCTCCTGCACCAGCATCGGCGCTGACCTTCGACCGTCCATATCAGCAGTCTTGTGCTGGCCTCTGACCGGCCCCTGCAGTGTTCGCGCGCCTGGGCTTCCTGCCGCCGGTCAACCACGGCTCGCTGATGACCCGTGGTCTCGTGCTACGCGTCTGCCTGGGTGCGCCCGCCGGCTACGTGTCCCCCGGATCTACAAGACGGGAAGTGGCGGCGAAAAGTGGGGACTCGACATGCTGCTGACGTTGATGCTGTGCATGGGGTGAGCCGTGCCCAGCTGCCGCCGCGCTGCCAGCATCGGGCCGTCGCTCTCTCCGGACAGTGTGCGCCGGCGCGGACAAGTCGGCGCCGGCCGCGCCCACCCGCCGCGCTGGCACAGAATTCGCACCGCTCATGAGTGCGTCCTATTTGTGCGAATTCGGCGTCACTGTAGATTTCGATCTTGATGGAAACACACTTGGGCGTGACATGTAACAAGATCGGAAAATTGCCACGTTTGAATCGGCTGATGATGCGTTGTGTGCGGGAGGCTGTGCCGTTGAGTCCTGCTCCCAATCGCAGCGGAGTGGGTGAACCAGGGCAACGTAATCGCGGTCATTGACAATGCCTGTGCCCCACAGAGGAGAAATCACTGTGCTCGGGGGTCGGGTGAGACGGCTGTTCCGCTGGATGCCGTGGCTATCGTGGATGGGGTCGAGCCGCTGTGGAATGCGTCGATGGTGCCCCCACTGAGCCCCCGCTCGCCGCCCGTCCACAGGATCGTGTTCAGCATCACGCTGCTGATGAACTGTGTGCCGTGGGTGCACGACTCGTCGGCAGCGCTGCCATTCCTCACCACACTGACGCTGATCGGGCTCTGGTTCGGAGTGTCCGTGCCGCTCACTTTCTTTGGCACCTACTTCGCCTTCAAGAAGCACGTGCTGGAGCACCCCGTGAGCGCTGGGCGCGGACGGAGGGCGGCCGCGCGGCGCCACCGGTGGCGGCCCTAGGGCACTGGGCGTGGACGGGGTCGGCCGCGCGGCGCCACTGGCGGCGACCCTAGGGCACTAGGCGTGGACGGGGTCGGCCGCGCGGTGCCACCGGCGGTTTCCCTCGGGCACGCGGCGTGGATTGACCGCTGTAGGGGACGCGCTGAATACTCCAGCACAGCAGTACATTATCACCTGTTAGCACAGCAATGTTAAGTCTTGGGTTTGACCATTTGTGGTATTAAGGATAGTGCATGGTAGCCAGTAAACAGTTGGTAGTCTTGTGATCATGTAAAAAGCAGTATTGAACTATGGCATCGTCGCACCCTTTAAGAGATTGGGCTCAACCCAGAAAGTTCTTACTTCATTTTCCCAGAACGAGCACAAAATTGTGATTACAAGAGTACTTTTCAACAAATGCAATGAATGTTATGCACCTGACGGTAACTACCCGTTACATTTGTCCGCCTCAGTTTGTATGTCTGCCTTATCACGCGCGGCGGTGGGTGCGCAGGAACAGCGGTGTTGTTCGCTTTTTTGCCCGTGGCTGGGGTGGCCTGCATCCGGTGGCAGTGCCCGCTCAAGACCAGGTGATGTCAGAAGGCGGGGTGGGCTCTGCCGAGCAATGTGGCACATGAAGGAACGTCATAACTCTTCTACAAACGGTATTCCTACGATCAGGTGTGCTCAAGGCGCATACCAGGTTCCGTTATTTTGGACACTGATCCCAGAAATTCATTGATGGAAAATGGTTTGGACAGTTATAGAACGTCATCATTTGGCGGCGTGATGTAACTAAGTGGCGAAAGTTTTTCTGCAATATGTTGTAATGTGCTTGTTGTTATTTTGTTTTTGTCAGAATGATTCTTTTCTGGGAAACGCGTTGTCAGCAACGGAAGTCGATAATGATGGACACTAATGTGAAGTAGATATGACTCAACTTTGTTGCATGGTTCCAGAACATCTCGCGTTTACAGCCATATCTCCGACCATTGCAACCTGTGGCCGGCGAAGGTGTCGAGTACCTTTCCGCACGTGCGCCCGCTCCTGGAGGCTATTGTGGACAAGCGTATGCAGGTCACCATCACTGGTCCGTCGGAGCACTCTGGTGTGGCACACCCAGTCGTGCACCGCGGACATCGGCCGGACGAGAGTCCAGAGAGCCTGGCGGACAGCCGCACCCGGCACGCCGATTCCAGCAGTTTACATTTGTCATGACTAGCTAACCCCGCTTTGCTCGACCTGATGGGCGTTAGACACTATCCATTGGGGATGGGTGCTCATGGTAGAGTGCCATGTGATATTTGTTGGGAAGTAAAATGTTAGTTTTCATTATCGTTCGATGCAGAATGTGCCTTGCCAAATATGTGTTTGCATCTGTGTTACCCACGTTTTGGGGATTCACAAAACAGGCTGAACGAGTGAAGTCACTTATTGGTTGTGTGCTTTGCTGAAAGTGATCAGTATATTGTATACTGTGTTTTTGGCCAGTCGCATGTCAGGTGCAATACAGTAATACAAGAATACACACTTGACCCATCTTCTCATGATGGAGTTTATTATGATAGCAGCGGGGGACTGCAGTACAAAAACCATATCGTTGTTTGTCATGCCATGCCACAGCACAGCACTGGAGAAGGCCACAATGCCACTGTTGACCAGTGCCGTTTCACACTGTACCACATTGGTTGACTGCCCAATGTCAAACCTGTGGGAAGACAGTTTATAATTTATGAATGACTTAACAGCTGATTTAACTCTACCAAAGAACTATTGCGAGCCGGAATGCCGTAGCACCACAATGATTGTATCAGGGCTAACTAGTGATTACATAAATAATCCTGTGCAAGAAGAGTATTCTTGGCGGCTCAACCTGACCATCTTTACCACAGCAACAACAATGATTTGGTGATCAATTCAAAGCAATGTCACGGATTCATTGCTAATTTTTGCATGTGACTGCACTTCCAGTTACAAATAACAAAGACAGCAAATACTGCGTACATCACAATATAAAAATGTCACGACTACAGCACTGAAAGCAAGGACAGGTCGACGGTTCAGTAATGACATCCTCAATAGCCCTCGACGGATTTTGGCTAGAGATTCACGACACTTCATGGGGTGCTACTATCCATGTGCTACTGTCCATTCACGCCCATGTGGTGCTACCGTGACGTCCATGTGGTGCTACTGTGACGTCCATGGTGTGTTACTGCGACATCTGTGGGGTGCTACTGTGACATCCATGGGGTGCTACCGTGACGTCCATGGGGTGCTACTGTGACATCCATGGGGTGCTACCGTGACGTCCATGGGGTGCTACTGTGACATCCATGGGGTGCTACCGTGACGTCCATGGGGTGCTACTGTGACATCCATGGGGTGCTACCGTGACGTCCATGGGGTGCTACTGTGACATCCATGGGGTGCTACCGTGACGTCCATGGGGTGCTACTGTGACATCCATGGGGTGCTACTGTGACGTCCATGTGGTGCTACTGTGACGTCCATGGCGTGTTACTGTGACATCTGTGGGGTGCTACTGTGACATCCATGGGGTGCTACTGTGACATCCATGGGGTGTTACTGTGACATCCATGGGGTGTTACTGTGACGTCTATGGTGTGCTACTGTGACATCCATGGGGTGCTACTGTGACATCCATGGGGTGGTACTATTACGTCTATGGTGTGCTACTATGACATCCATGGGGTGTTACTGTGACGTCTATGGTGTGCTACTGCGGCGTCTACGGGGTGCTACTGTGACATCCATGGGGTGGTACTGTGACGTCTATGGGGTGCTACTGTGACATCCATGGGGAGTTACTGTGACGTCTATGGTGTGCTACTGTGACGTATATGGGGTGTTACTGTGACATCCATGGGGTGCTACTGTGACATCCATGGGGTGTTACTATGACGTCTATGGTGTGCTACTATGACATCCATGGGGTGTTACGGTGACGTCTACGGCGTGCTACTGCGGCGGCTACGGGGTGCTACTGTGACATCCATGGGGTGGTACTGTGACGTCTATGGTGTGCTACTGTGACATCCATGGGGAGTTACTGTGACGTCTATGGTGTGCTACTGTGACATCCATGGGGAGTTACTGTGACGTCCATGGTGTGCTACTGTGACATCCATGGGGTGTTACTGTGACGTCTATGGTGTGCTACTGTGACGTCTATGGGGTGCTTCTGTGACATCTATGGTGTGCTACTGTGACGTATATGGTGTGCTACTGTGACGTTTATGGGGTGCTTCTGTGACGTCTATGGGGTGCTACTGTGGCTTTCAGCCTCCGAGCCATGTCATCTGTCCAACTTTTGCCAAGCTTGTCTCTCGCTGGATTCAGCACAGCGCACCACTCAACGGTCCACAGCAATAGGCGTTGTGTACCGTGTCTTCCGTCAACTGTTGTTTAACATTCGACTGAGATCCGGTCGACGTCTATTATTACTTGATGTAGCACTGCACCCGGCTTTGGCGATGCCATCTCTTGATTTTTCACCCCGCCAGCAGCCTTCATCGACGTCGTCTCTCGGCTCTCCACTCTACCAACTATCCTGCTCAGAGTCATCGTTCAGTTCCCTACTTCGGCTACCGTAGTCTCTCTTGTCTTTTGGCCTGTCGCTATTCCTGTCTGGGCCAGCGTCGTCCTTCGGTTGTTCGGTGCATCAGTCTCCGTCTGTTTTTCCTTTGTTTCTTCACTCTTCCAGCTGTAGCGATCTGTGACATCCTCCCTTTCCTCGTTCTTCGCTTCGTCTGTCTTCGTATGTTTTCCTTTGTCCTGCACCCTGCCAGTTGACTTCGCCGGTGCCGTCTTTTGGTTCTTCAACGTTTGTTGCTGATCATGACGACTACCGCTGTCGCTGATCGTGACGACTACCGCTGTCGCTGATCGTGACGACTACCGCTGCCGCTGATCGTGACGACTACCGCTGTCGCTGATCGTGACGACTACCGCTGCCGCTGATCGTGACGACTACTGCTGTCGCTGATCGTGACGACTACCGCTGCCGCTGATCGTGACGACTACCACTGCCGCTGATCGTGACGACTACCGCTGCCCCTGATCGTGACGACTACTGCTGTCGCTGATCGTGACGACTACCGCTGTCGCTGATCGTGACGACTACCGCTGTCGCTGATCGTGACGACTACCGCTGCCACTGATCATGACGACTTCCACTGCCGCTGATCGTGACTACCGCTGTCGCTGATCGCGACGACTACCGTGAACGACGATGATTGTGAGCAAAAAATCCTTAATCTTGGGATAACTTTATAGTATTTGTCTTGCTTTTCACCGCAGCAAAAGGGAACAGGGCTAGAACTTCTAGATCAAGATGCCCTGGAGCTAAAATCCCACCGAAAGTTAGGCATTAACCCTCACTTTCAAGACCTTTTCATAGAGAGGACAAAGAACAGATAATGGAGTAACAAAACCTTCCTGCACCGTCTGCGGCGTGCCGCCAAGGAGCTCAGGCAAAACGAGGACATTGTGATACGAAAAGCTGACAAGTCTGCGGTGTGTGTAATCCTGGACAAAGGAGACTAAGACCAAAAAAGAAAAAAAAAAGACAACAGCAATCTCTTCTGAGCGACAGAACCAAACTGCTACCAATCAGGCGCAATCCTGCAGATGAACTAAAAATTAACGCCAACAACCTGATCAACGCGGCTTATAGGCACATTGTCGATGATAAGCTGTCAGAAATAACAGGAGGATATTCCCTTAGCTTTTTACGAAATCTGAAAACACAAACTGGATTGTCCCTACCACCTTTTGCGCACCAGGCCTACTCATTACGCTCGCCCACAGAATTCGTAGATCTTCTGACGGACGAAAGAAAGCAGCTTGTTACCGTCACTTGACGCTTACAATTGAACGCTAGAAGTAGAAATGCGTCCACGTAAAGACTATTTAAGTTTTTTTCAGTAAAAGTGGTGACAATTCCAAATTTTTGAAATATTAAGTTCATTGCGTAAAACTCACGCTGCGAATGGGTCTTCGCGTGCCGTGTGTACGCTAGGACCGTATAAGTTTGGATGTAGGGGTAACGGCGGGTATAAGTTTTTGAAGCATGAGGTATGTCGTGAAGCACTAATGCCGCGTATAAGTGTGCAGTAGAAGTAATGTCGTGTACGAGTACTGGCCGTATGCGTTTTTGCAATAGAAGTGATTAGTATAAGTATTCGCAGCAAACGTAACGATGGGTATAAGTCTTTGCAGCAGAAGTAATGGCAGGCAAAAGTTTTGCCAGTAGAAGTATTGTCCTGTACGAGTACTGGCTGTATGCGATTTTGCAATAGAAGTGATTGGTATAAGTATTCGCAGTAAACGTAACGACGGGCATAAGTTTTTGCAGCAGAAGTAATGGCGGGCAAAAGTTTTGCCAGCAGAAGGTTTGTCGCGTATAAGTGAAGGCTGTAAAGTGTTTGCAGAAGAAGTGATGACGGGTAAGCATTTTTGCAGTTCAAGTTTTGTCGCGTAGGACTTATGCCGTGTAATAGCAGAAGAAGTAGTGTAGTAGCACTCCTACCGGCAGGAGTTTTTGTTGCGACACTAATGTGGAGTTACATGAACACATCGTTCAACAGACAAGTTGACGCACGAGAATCCCTAGCCCTCTACGTAGGAGAGAGCTAAGCGTGGGCCCCTTTGGGCCCACTTCTATGAAGCTTTTCTGCCAATTTTTGCCAGTGCACAATGTCAGCATCACCCATGGCGCAAGCAATTGTGTTGAATGATTATCTGCAATTTAGCCACATGCTTGGAAGCTGGATATTGTGTAAATGTTGACTAACATGTTCACCAGCAACTCATACTGAAAAAGTTTGCCAAAGACGGAAGTCAGAGGCTGCCATTCATCATCAACATCAGCTATCAATTACCTCGAATAAGTGAATCAATACAATGTTTGGTTTCGTATGCTTTGGCGTGTTAGACCAAGTAAAATGTTCTTGCTATCATCGCACACCTAACAATGGTTTGGAGAATGGCAAGATGTGGCCATTTTCCTATTGTGTTCATTTTGCTTCACCTACACGATGTTTTATGGGTCTTCTAAAGAAATGTGCTGGGTAATTATCAGTGCACTTGAGCCACAGGTGTGGGGACAGGAAATTGTGCAGGAAATTTAAAAAGATGTTCACAATATGCTACTCAATATGCCACACCTGTTTTTCCCAAACATTTTGTAATAATTACAGAACAACAACTTCCGTACTTCACGTTGAAACAGCTTGTCAAGAAGAGTAAGCACAGGTCATCATTATAACAACAGTTATATCACAGGTTGAATTTGACATCATTATCACCTAATCATGGCATACAAGCAGTTAAGTGTTTCGGCCGACCGTTTTTGGAATTACCTGGCAATATCACAGCATGATGGTGTTGTGAATGTTAACATTCGCGGTGCGGTGTGAGTACCTCCTGTTCTAAATAATTTCGGCTGAACCTCTCCAGTATTTTACTTGCACAGTTCCACAGAGGCTATAAAAGCACTGAACATTTCCGTGGCACGAATAAGAAACACGACACATAAACAAAACATTGCACCGATTTATTGATTGGATATCATCACAACTTGACGTTGATGATAAATCGGGACCTATGATTGCTATACTTATGTTATGAGAACAAAACATGAGCAGGACAATGTGAACATCTTGGCAGACATCGTACTATTTCCAGTCCCTGGACCTGTGGCCCAAGTACACTGATAATCACTCCGCGGATAATTTGGTACGAGCCATACAACATACTGTTCAGGCAAAGGTTTTGGACAAAATAGGAAAATGGCTTACTTACTCGTTCAGCAAACAATTTGAGGGCTTGCTATGATGGCAAGGGCACAGCCGTATGATGTTTTCAATTCCGACACTAACGTTGCAGAATGTTTGCATTTCTTTATTATTTCAGCTGAATCCCTTTGTTTTTCGCATGCATAGTTCAGCAAAAGCAAGGTGGAAGCATCATTTAACAGCTGCATGACAACATCTTTACATGTTCTGTAATCGTTATAAAATATCTTGATAACTAGACATCGCATGTTGAGTGGGACATTGTGGACGTCGTAGTAAACATCGTACACAATTTTCAGTCTCCAGGTTTCACTCCAGTGCATAATAATTGAGGGATAAGGCTGTGATATCAACAGGTAAAACCGTTTGCAGCACTTGTGTGAGGGTACCCTGCTAAGTTCAGTCTTGAGCGAAGCAGCCAGCAACTGCAAACGCATCACGCGAAACCTTGTGAGCGCGTCTGAACAGGTGCGGCCAAAGGTCTGTCGATGCGTTCAACGGGTGGTTATTCAAACCCCAGGCTCCGCCTCGCAACCGGAGGGGTTTGGGGTTTGGAGAACCACCCATTGATCAAATTGATTTTCGTCAGTGGCACGGACAGCATGGTTGCTGCCGAGCATACTTGTATTGATCGCTAGTTGTACAAGGCCCTGGCACACACGCCGCCCTTTGGGACATCGTTCTCTTTCCATTCCTCTGGCTGGCGGTAATGGCAGCAGCACCGAGAGATCTGAATAAATCAGCATGCCCGCCAGTCCATGCGAAAACATCAGCAAGCGTGATCGACTGACAGGCCCGCCAGCCACGTGGCGGGCATCAAATGCGATGTGTTTTCCTTTCCAGTGGCGTATTATTTGGATCCTTTCCTGAGATGAATATCCCGGTGCGCCGGGCTGCAGCGCTGCTGGTGGTGGCGGCGTCCCGCCGGACTCGCCTCTCGCCTCGCCATTTACCGCCAAAGGTCAGCCGCTGGTGGCTGCTGCCGCTCGGATTGGCGTCACAGGAAGATGTACGACGCGTCGTATCGCGGGACGGCCAGCCGAGCGAAGTGAGCGCCACCTGTGCTGAGCGGCGGAGGTCGGGCCGCGACTCGGCTGCCATTAGCTGGCGCGCCCATCTGGGCCGGATCAATGACGGCGCGGGGGGGCCGTGCAATATGGGCTGCTGTGACGAGCTGCAGCGACGGCCCCACGGGCGACCGCTCTGACGAGCTGCAGCGGCGGCTCCACGGGCGGCCGCTCTGACGAGCTGCAGCGGCGGCTCCACGGGCGACCGCTCTGACGAGCTGCAGCGGCGGCTCCACGGGCGACCGCTCTGACGAGCTGCAGCGGCGGCCCCACGGGCGACCGCTCTGACGAGCTGCAGCGACGGCCCCACGGGCGACCGCTCTGACGAGCTGCAGCGACGGCCCCACGGGCGACCGCTCTGACGAGTTACAGCGACGGCCCCAACGGGCGACCGCTCTGACGAGCTGTAGCGACCTTATATATATATATATATATATATATATATATATATATATATATATGTGTGTGTGTGTGTGTGTGTGTGTGTGTGTGTGCGGTTTGAACTTATTTGACCTTATTTGACCCGAAGGTTATGGCCTAGAAACCCCAAGTTCTGATTCCATCCTGACCAAATTCTGGATCGATCCATTCCGTACAGAGGCAGCATAAAGCCTTCATTGCGGAGTATCATAAGCATTGCTTAAGCAGGCCCCCAACACGTTTATTTTCAAGAAAAGACAAAGTTCAGGGGCACCACAACGTTCGCGCCTCCGCATGGGGAAAATCCGGGATCGGCCCATTCGGCCCTGGGTCAGCAAAACTTTTAGTTTGGGATAACACAACTTTTATATTTAGCAGACACAAAATTTAGACGGGTCATTTAAAGGACCTCAGATCTTTATTTTTCAAGGGCACCAAAACCAAAGGCTAAACAATTTATGTGCACTCGGCCCCAACGAAATCCTAAGTCGTACAGAATTAAGTTGTCGATACCTTCGTTTCGGGTATCACGACCTGCATTCGAAGAGGCACCCACCTTTAGGGCCGAAGGCCTCTAAGACATTTTCTTTCAAAATGCGTTAAACTCCACAGGGTGTAAAAATTGGCCGAGAAAAAATCACGAGAAACCCAGGGCGTCTCTATTGGTGGGACAGAAACACGGGACCTACCTTAGATACTTAGGTCCCGAGAGTCCCGAGGAGCTTTTTGGGCCCCGAGGCCACGACGATCAAGGTTCCGAAGGGCAGGCGGGGGAAATGAGGGACGACTCAGTCAGCAGGTCATACCGAACGCTCCGTCCCTCCGTCGGTCTTGGCCCTAGGGCCTCTTTTCCATGACGGGACAGTACCTTTAAATGTTAATGCAAAAGATCGTGCATTGGTTGGGCTCTGTGCTGATCAGGGCTTACAGTGCCCAACAAGGAACCCCGTGCCGGCAATAAGGCGAGAGTCGGCTATGGGCACATTTGCTGAACGAGACAAGAGCGGGCCTCAAATATGAAAGGCTTCTTGCGTTGGTCATGACCCTCTTGGCAGTGGCAGGGGCATGGGGAAAGTATAATGAGAAACGATGATGAGAAAAAAGGACGAGGGGCCCTCCGTACCGTCTCAACAAGGAGTCACTGGTCGATAAGGCGAATTGTGTCCCGATGACAGTCACGCATCGGACTCCTGGGGCTTGTAAGGGAGCCTTTTGTGTCGGTAACGTGTTCCTGCGTCGACCCTGCGCCAGATGCTCACGTCAGAGAGCCTGCCACATCAGGATGGGACCGGTGCATGATGCATCCCTCTGAGGCCCCCGGGGTCGACCAGGGCACCCCAGTCCCCGCATTGCCAGAATACCAGTTGCTATTTACCCTGGGCCGGGACGAAAGGGTTCTTCAGCTCCTGACCAGGAAGATTCACGTGTGCGATTTGGAAGTAGATCCTCTGAACGGAATTAGCAGTTACAGCATCACGAGAAATCGAGATTACGCCATCGCGTCACGAGTCCGTGGTGCTGAACATTGCTAACACAATATGAAAATACATAGACGATTATATACGAAAGACGTACGTTTTACATGTTGCCATTTGCGTACAATTCCATTAAAAGATATGCCTCTTTTCAAGCTATTATTACGTCACATTACAAAAATCTTATAGGTCACATGTGAGACGATTTTACGTGCCGGGTGCCCAGTATACCTGGTATTCTCGTTTTGATATCAAGAGCTCATACTGTTTTTGCGTTGCCGTCACATTCTTTAAATAGAATGTGAGAAATTGTCGTATCCTTCAAGGTGCTTGAAACATGCAGTACAAGATTTGAATATCCCCGCGTTAACGACACAAAACGTGCTGCCATATTTCAGGAAGCACCGGTCCCATCCGTATGTTTTATTTCAAGAAAAAACATCACGCCAAAAGTCTACGAATTTTAATAGTTTCGCTGCTTTCTGCCACCACCACCGACATTTCAATATTCGCGTCATGACATGTTACTCGAGTGGCATTTCAAGCTAGACATCGTGTATAAGGTATTGTTTTTGCGTTTAACCACTCACTGTGACGTTTGATTCCCCGCAGTCCTCGCCCTCCCCGCCAGGATGGGAGGAAGTCGGCGCCACATAGTCTCAGAAGCGACGTACGCCCCAGCGACACGCAAGCATTCACTGCGAGGTTAGCAAATTACAAAATGCAGCTTATCGTGGGTTTCGTTTTGCTTAAGTCCTTATGTTATATATCGGTACATTTTTTCATTCCAAATCGTGAATCCCTACAACTTCTTCTTTTACTTTGAAGAGCTGATAGGGCGTAGAGTCAGGCTACACATTGTGAAGGCAGAGCAAAAGGGGGCGGCGGCTTAACGTTGGGGTGGGGGGGGGGGCAGATCAACAGCGGGGACCTTGCCTCCAAAATAGATTGAAACGTGTATCCCTGGTTCTTGGCGTGACGTTGCGTCATCAATATGTTGATGTGGGTTAGGCCTAGAAACCTCCATGGTGCGGGGCTTGCGATGGGGCAGAATTTAATATCGCCAGCTGCCAGGCATTCTAGGTGATTTGTACTAGCCATGTCTAACTTTACAAATCACGAGGTCACGGGTTAATCGCTGAGTTGACCAAGTTACCTGTTTGCAAAAGGCGGAATATGGTACTGTTGTGTGATCTAGCGGCGTGATTCGAAAAACCGGTACTGTCGAGCCATCAGGCGACAAGAAACCGGTACTGTCGAGCCATCTGGCAACAGGAAACCGGTGCTGTCGCGCCATCTGGCGACAGGAAACCGGTACTGTCGAGCCATCTGGCGGCAGGAAACTAACTTAATTGAAGGTGTCGCGATCGCGGGATGCTATAAACATTGGATGTTGTGAATTCGGACGCCGCAAGTTTGAGTGTTGTGAACTCCGCCAACGATCTCAAAATTTCACGCATTTCGGATGTTATAAACGCTGGATATGATGACATTTTGATCGACTATATGATGACATTTTATGACAACATTAACACTGCACACTGCGATCTTGGACGCTTTGATGGTTCCCGCTGCTTCGATGTTCGAAATACGCAGCTGTGTGCTGTCTGTGACTTCGCGTCCACGGCAAACCAGTGTTGAGTGAATAGCCACGCTTCGGGTGTCAACCGGTTAGCGTCCAGTTCAAATATATCCAAGCTGTGGGAGTCTTCAAGATGGTAACGAGGCTGCTCTTCTGAGTGTGACCACGCTGCGGTTATTTAGCGTTGGGATTATGTGCTACGACAATTATATAAGCGTGTCTGCTTTTACAGTGGCCAGTAAATGCTGCCTAAACAGAACCCACGCATTTTTATCATGATTCCAGTGTCCATTCCGTTCGGTCACTTTTGCCTATTGGATCTGTCATTACAATACGTATAAACATGCGCAATGCGAACTCACTCTGTACGTAACGTGGATACATTATGTCTTGATCCAACGAGGGCAGTGGGAGACCCAGTTGTATATCACCACTTGTTTATATTTGGGAGCACTCATAGGTAAACCTTTTAGTTTTGCCAGCTTTTGAATCTCACGTATCGCGGCTCTGAACTTATTTTGTAGTTCATCCTGTGTCCCGCTCTCATATTTCAGAAAGTCTAGTGTGAGCGCTAAGTCATGACAAATGTGGACGAAAATATATATCATGGAAACGGTCCCGGATACATGTATTTCCTCTCGTACTTCACGAAGGCGCCGACCGTGCACAAACGACATTTATCGGTGACCTGCGTCGCCAAGTAAAGAACGGGATCTGGATGGATATATTTCTATCTTGACAAGGAGGGTATCGTGTGGGCATGCGTCACAGCTGTCGATATCTCCCTGTTCAAGCCTCCTGCCGTGTAGATAACGAATATCAGATGAGATAACAGGATAATCGGACGGCGGAGGATGGGAAGACGACGCGCTCAGGCCGTCTACATGATTGTGCGTCTCATTTTCAGACACAGCACGTTGCAGACACAGAGCTCGGCATCACGTGAATGGAGGGCCATCTTTTCCTCCCTGGTGTGAGGTATTTACCACACAAAGTTTTTTGTGAGCATTATCTTCACCAGGAATCGTAAAATTGTATCGCATGAGTACAAACATATCTCTGAATTTGTGACAGACACACAATACAAAACCCTGAATTTGCGACAGACGTGTAATACTAAATTCTGAATTTGCGACAGACGCGTACGCTAATTTCCGGGCATCTTCTGATTTCCGAATATGCTCAAACGTGTAAGCAACCGAGAAAACTGAGGCTGAAGGTAAGATGGAGAAATATGCCTGTTAGTTAAACAAGACCCTACAAACACATTTTTGTTCCAGTCGTAATGAATTTCCTTAACCATCTTGCAATGAGCACTATTGGGCGCGCCACCACGGGAAAACGTGTATGTCAACCAGCGCAGCGGCGGCGACAGTTGCGATGGGGACAGGGCCTGTCTTTTCATCCTCCAGTTTGGCGACCCACCCGGGGCACGACCTCGCTCAAGCACCAGTCTAGCTCGCTGGCTGCCGAACCTGACCAAAGATGGTAATGGACTTGCCCACCGTGCTCGGGCGGGATGCTAGAAATGAGCGGAATGTGAGCCTGCAGTGCCAGAGGGCCTAAAACGACGGGGATGTGGGGGCGTCGACAATGGAGGCAGGTGTGCACGGCGGGCGTAAGCAAGCATGTGTGCCTGACCAACATCAATGAGAAAAAGTAGTGCCAGGAATCGTTCTAGCACGCCGCGGGTGCGCGAGGTACTGCAAGAGTATGCGATTTTGTTCTGCAGTCGCATAGCTGGTCACAAGTCGTCGCCATATACCGGTCGTTTCCAGGCCTTAAACGAGTTACGGAATAGCCGATAGCGAGGTCCGGTGATGGCGTGTAAACTTTGCCGATGTCAGTCATGCAGCAATTGCTCCGGAAGATCAAACACGTCCCGGCAAAATAGTACATCCGCTTCTGGCGTTGAAAGGGAACGTTTCGCCTTTAATGAGGTTTTGAACGGAGGTAGCCAAAGTTGAGCCTGAAGTTGACGTCGAGAGATGACTTTGAGAGGTTAGGACTTTGGACGGACGCTAGTTCATGCGCTTGTGAGCATTCTGATGACTGGAAAGCTCAAATCGGTCGGCAAGCTTTTGGTGGCATGGAATTCCCGTCCTTTGACCTGACGTTTGACCTTGAAGGTTGCATGACATTGCAAAATGAGCTCATTTTTTATGTTCCCGTGCCATAGTTGGATTCGTGGCCTATTTTCAGAGAAATCGGAACCTGTTGCTGAATAAATCACTGAATAGATCGCCAATTTCACGGACATAGCGACAGGGGGTCACATCCACCTCCTGCTACCGGTACGCGTCATGAAAAGGGCGAATCAAGGCGAGGGATGAAACGCGCCCTGCGCGCGTTTCGGCTTCGGAAACCTGGGTTGGAATCAATATCATGTCCGTGTCCCAGGTATCTATAATTTTCAAGTCAGGGCTCACTGTCGACCCCTGGTGTCCGAGTCCAAGTGCAATTCGCACCGTCTTGAGTCTGGGTGATAGCCCACGCTTTTTAAGCCGGTGAGTGCAAGTGCCATTCCTTTCTAAAATGAATCGCTTTCCGAAAGTCCGAGTACCGAAAGGTCATGACTCCGAGCCCTAGTCTGACCAGATTCAGCAGAAACATAATGAAAGCGTTTAGTCCATTCAATGCTGTTGTCAAGATTGCAAGCATGTAGTAAAGCCAAGTATCTTTATATGTATCGACAGATCAGTTCACGAAAGAGTGCCTTATCGCGATATACATTTATTTTATTTACACACGGGCCATGAGAATGTTTAGCCTCGCTTCCTGGCATCGTTATTCTCTTTTCCAAACATATGATCTTAGACTTAATTAACGTCATTGGATCAATCCGAAACGTCTTCCTCATCCCTTCCGTAACCTCTCATCTAAAAAAACGGTGTATCACCTTCAACGCAGGGCTAATGACAGGCATCTTCACGGCAGCTGAAGGCAAGCGTTTCAAGCGGATGCGGATCGAGGGACGGAGGTAATTGCAGTGGATTATTTCATGCAACGCCATGGGCGTGCTTTTAAGTTTCATTATTACTGGTGAGAGGTGGGCTCCCTCTCCGACGTGGCGGCACACTGCATCACGGCTGAAAAAGGAGTCATCTGCACGTGATTCATGAAATGGAAACCTCGTGAACGGGAAAGTGTAGGTTTTGTAGCCTGCGAACTGATTATCACAACCTGGACAGCGTGCGTATCTTCAGCGGCGAACGACACGACAGTATGGCGTGAGCTGGACAAGTAAGTGAGTTATAGCTCACTTTGCATAAACTACATAGCTACGTTGGTCCGAAGCGCCCTCAGGATGCCGCATTACACCAGCGTCCCACGTTTGACCAGGCCAAGTCCACGAATACCGTGAGACGTGTGCCTGCCACTAGGTGGTGAACGGCGAGTTGGTGGACTTGCTGCGCGCCGACGGGCCAAAGGACCAGTTGTCACTGCCGCTGTCAGGGGCGGGCGACGGGCGGCGCGGCGGCGGTCGCTCGTCCCTCTCGGGCCGCGCCGGCGGTCGCTCGTTCTTCTCGCGCCGCGCCGGCACCGGGGGAGTTTGGCTGCGAACGGGACGCGGCTCGCCGGTCATCCCACCGCTGGGGGACCGCGAGCGCTCGTAGTCGCGCACCACGCCGCCCCAGATACGGCTCCAAGTGGAGGTTTTGGCGGTGCGCGGCCTGGCCGGCGAGTCTTGAAGCTCGACGTCGCTCTGGCGGCGCCACCGCCAGTTCTCGGCCTGATGCAGGTTGTTTGGGGGCTCGGCCGGCTGGTGAGCCGTCTGCTTCTGTTCGGCGACGGTCCGCTGCGGTGCCGGCAGCCCGACAGATTGAACGGCGCCCCGATGCGCCAGCACGGCCAGGCCGACCAGCAGCAGCAGTGTCAGCAGGCAACTCAGTGTCACCAGCAGGACCATGAACGGCGAACTGAGCGGCAAGCCGGGCGGCTGGGCGGCGATGGCAGCAGACGCTGCCGCAGGGGCTACATGTTTCGCTACATTGTCTATGTACTTGAGCAGAGCCTTCGTGTCATTCCCTGTATTGATTTGCAGTTGGCAATTTGTATAGCTCCCCAACTCTTGGTTTCGACTGATAAGTTCACTCAGAACAGAAGTGGTCAGTACCTTGGCCGTTACTCGATCCAGGACCAACGCGGAATTATACAACGTTTGTTTCACCGCGGTCATGTTGCATTTCTCCGAGTCAGTCTCCAGCGACATTCGCGCTGGAGGAAGTCGTTCCCGTCTGATTCGGGCGACGAGAGAGCGCAGCGTCGGAGAGCGTGCCTTCAACTTCAAGACTGCCGCCTGCATCCGGACAGAGGGCATCAATCCTGACGGGGGTACCCAGGCATCGTTTACCGCCTGCGTGAGGTTGCCCAGGTTGGCGTCCATGGTATCCACCGCTGCCCCGATCATCGTGACCAGGCTGTTCTGCGAGGACGGCGTCGCCAGATGAACCGGGACAGAAGCTGTCGGGGAGAGACGCAGTGCGTGATGAGTCGCGCTAGCGCGCGCTCCCTTGCCGGTGCACCCCACTGAGAGCGATGGGATAATGGCCACCAGTCTGTGCGTCCCATGTCAGCGTGTCTATGCATTGCCGCGCGAAGTGCACAGCAACTGTACGAAACGGATCTGGTATATGCTTGGTAGACTATAAGCATGGCTATGCTATTAAGATGGAAGCTAACGAACATTAGTTGCATAAATGTGCCTAAGGTGGAGGAGAAACATGCGTTTTTGGAACGCGCAACGTTCAACTATTGGACAAAGCTGCCTGACACCTCAGAATAAACGCGTGCAAAATTGGAATCATCAGAGATCTTTGGATTTCAGCAACCTCATTTTCAGATCACATGTTATAAAATGTCCGTACAACGGGGTAGCTATGGGATCCGCTCTGTTCGCAAAAACACGTGTTGTTCAAATAGAAAACGTTAGAATCTCACTCCACTAGTGCTCGTGTCCATATCCTGAAAGATGTGGGACTAATTAGTTATGCAAAACCGTCGCGAGCTATATGACACTTTGTCTGAACATAGGCATGCGATATGGGTCTCTGCGGCAAGCACCATACCTGGCTGCAGTCTGCACTAAGGTATACAATGAAGTGTCCCAAGTCTGAAGTTTTGTATTAAAGTGTAACATAAAGTGGCCGAAGTCCGAAGATTTTACGATTTTAGTGAAGTTTGGGTGGGACCACCCAGCCCAATGTCGTCAGTCATCGGACCAGGCTCTGCGGGAATTTGGATAGCCGCTCTTTGGCGATTTCCCGGATCCGCCATTGTCTACAGCGCCATTTCTTTCGCCCATTCCACACGGCGGGTTCCGCCTGGTGTTGGCACCAACAACGGCGTAGCCTAGCGACAGACACCCAACACATGCAAAAGCATCTCATCTAGCGCCGAGGTGCTGGTACCTATGGTTGTCAGATGGGCCTTAAAATTTGCACACATCATTTGAAGGTGCGCGACAACTCTTCCGGTGGTTGCATTTGCATTTTCCCAAGAATCGCTTCCCTCTAAAATGCGCATCTCGTTCGTACTTTCATCCCTACGGCCACTCATACTTCAGCGAAGCCAGCTGCTGATTCTGCAACACGATGACTCACTCAGCCGACAACAACGTGAATAGCTCGTGAGTTAGGTTACTGAGACACACTACGCGATTATGACTGAGACCAAACAAGTGCCAGGTGAGTGTCGCCTACTGTGAGAGCCGACGCTCGCGCACCTCGGAGGGTCACGTTGAATTAGGGGTTTACTCTAACGTCGCTACGGGAACGATGTGCTGCACTGAATCTCACAATAGAAAAAAGCCTCACAAAGCGGAATTTTGAATGCATTATTTGAAATTTCCAAAACAGCACAATTTCATCTCACAAAGTCCTACGATTTTACTCATCAACGTCACGTACGAGACATTTTAGCCCAAGCAGTGTCTTGCTACTGCTCCCCGAAGATCTCTCGGCCGATCAGAGGCGAGTAGAAGCCATCGTAGATGCGCACGCGTCGACTTTCTCTCTCCCTGCACTGACCTGAAAGCACGCTCAGCGCCAGCAGCGGCGGCAGCAGCCGAAACCGGGTCATGGCTGCCGGCCGACCCAGCTCCCTCTGGCGCACGGAGGCCGAGTGGCCACGCTATCGTCCGGTCCGCCCCGATAACCTCGCCAGACTGCAAAGGTCGGCGACGCACGTCGACCTGTCGGCAGCTAGCAGCAGGTGAGGCGCCTCCGCAGCCCGGTTCGAAGCTGGAATGACTGAAAACCGACCGATGGACGGCGCTTCAGCCCTCCGGCGCTATTCACTGAGGAACTGATCGGAGGCTCGCGAACGCTTTTTACGTCCGTTAGTGACGTGGCCTTGACCTTTACATCTTAGACAGATCGGACACAGCAAAAGCGAGGTCACTGCATAAATCGCTTTATGTCAGCAATTTACGTGTGCGTTCACCGCCGTAGCTACCGTGATTGGGCGACGTCGCGTCCACCGCGGCGACTGCCGTGATTGGGTGACGTCGCGTCCACCGCGGCGATTGCCGTGATTGGGCGACGTCGCGTCCACCGCGACAACTACCGTGATTGGGCGACGTCACGTCCACTGCGGCGACTGCCGTGATTGGGTGACGTCACGTCCACCGCGGCAGCTACCGTGATTGGGTGACGTCACGTCCACCGCGGCAGCTACCGTGAGTGGGTGACGTCGCGTCCACCGCGGCAGCTACCGTGATTGGGCGACGTCACGTCCACTGTGACAGCTACCGTGATTGGGCGACGTCACGTCCACCGCGGCGATTGCCGTGATTGGGCGACGTCGCGTCCACCGCGACAGCTACCGTGATTGGGCGACGTCACGTCCACTGCGGCGACTGCCATGATTGGGTGACGTCACGTCCACCGCGGCAGCCACCGTGATTGGGTGACGTCACGTCCACCGCGGCAGCTACCGTGATTGGGTGACGCCGCGTCCACCGCGGCAGCTACTGTGATTGGGCGACGTCACGTCCACCGCGACAGCTACCGTGATTGGGCGACGTCACGTCCACCGCGGCGACTGCCGTGATTGGGTGACGTCACGTCCACCGCGGCAGCTACCGTGATTGGGCGACGTCACGTCCACCGTCGCGACTGCCGTGACTGGGTGGTGTCACGTCCACCGAACCAACGGACTCCTAGCGCCCTTCGGCCCACTCCGTTTTAGCACACAACCGTAGCAATCCTGTCAGTCATTCTGACGTCACGCAGCGCGATAAATGAGGAACTGGGCGCTGTTAACTGCGGCGTGCCAATGCTGTCAATGAGAGGCGCCGAATCTGTCAGCTTTCGAAGCGGCCCCGGGTGTCGGCCGAACCAACCCGGGCCGGTGCGGGACCCTATCCGGGCCGGTGCGGTGCCCTATCCGGGCCGGTGCGGGGCCCTATCCGGGCCGGTGCGGTGCCCTTTCCGGGCCGGCGCGGGACCCTATCCGGGCCGGTGCGATGCCCTTTCCGGTCCGGTGCGGTGCCCTATCCGGGCTGGTGCGGCGCCGTATACAGGACGTGTCTGACGTGCTCCTGGCAGCCTTGTCAGCCGTCTGACGTCCTACTGCCAGCTGCCTGACGTCCTCCTGGCAGATGAATCAGCTGTCTGGCGTCCTCCTGGCAGCCGTGTCAGCTGTCTGAGGCAGACGTGTCAACTGTCTGACTTCCTCTTGGCAGCCGTGTCAGGTGTCTGACATCCTCCTGTCAGCTGTCAGGCGTCCTTCTGAAAGCGTGTGAGCTGTCTGACGTCCTCCTGGCAGCTGTGTCAGTTGTCTGGCGTCCTCCTGCTAGCTGCCTGACGTCTTCCTGGAAGCTGTGTCAGCTGTCTGAGGTCCTCCTGTCAGCTGCCTGACGTCCTCCTGGAAGCTGTGTCACCTGTCTGACGTACTTCTGTCAGCTGTCTGGCGTCCCCCTGGCAGCCGTATCAGCTGTCTGGCGTCCTCCTGTCAGCTGCCTGACGTCTTCCTGGCAGCCGTGTCAGCTGTCTGACGTCCTCCTGTCGGTCATATCACCTGGGATGAAGGCAATTAAGGCAAATAGCAAGGAACATCTTCAAGGAACAGCTCAAGCGTAGGGGAAGCTGAGATTGTGGGGGACCAATTTCCGTTTTAAAGTTAATTTTTTTTTCCGTTCATTCTCCTCGTGGAATGTCATATTGTTAATATGACATCCCACGAGAACAATGAGCCTCAATAAGCAATATGAAACGTTCGCAAAAAGCGGGAACCGCGACCAGGGATATAGCTAAGACGGTGGAAACCGCAAGGGCCCCCCACCTCGAATCAAAAAGCTGGTGGGTACCGGACACGGAGCGATTTTGCAGGAAATCAGCCCAAAATTGCAGGAGTTTGGAGACAATCTTGCAGAAGCCCCATCTCCGGATTAAAATTTGGGCTACGTGCCTGGCCATGGGTACCTGGCCGAGCTAATATGTGCCTATCGTAACTATTAGTTAAAGCCACGTTAGATAGACCCTTAAAAGACCACGATGCTGTTTTGTGTGCTATTTGCACACTCGACAAAAACTGCGCACAGTTAACGTGGCGCATTGGTTTGCGAAACATTTTCACTTGTAGCAACACTAGTGCTTTTCTAGAATATTTTTACTTGAGTCAGGGCTGCGTTGGAGCCTGCCGGACCATGTGAGGCTCACGGAGCGACGTGACGTCATCAGTGGGGACAGCATAAAACATCTCAGTTGACAGTCGCTAGGAGGTATATCACATGTCAGGTATGCGGTTTTCAAATGTTGTTTTCAGTTCCGGAGTTGAAGAAAACAAAAACTGCCCCCAGTTATGTACACGCACATCATTTCGAGAGCACAGTAAAGAAATGCGCAGCCTCTTCTGACGACAATTTAGCTATTTTTGGGCCGGTGGCTTGGTCCAAACATATGCGGAGGCAATTAGCCGCCAGCCACCGGGCAGTGGTTAGCGAACGGTGAATGAGCCGCCAGCTACCGGGCAGTGGTTACCGTACGGCGACAGGCGCGCACACCGAATGAACCAAGGTCCCGTCCCTTGGGGCCTGTGGCTCGGCTCGGCGCGACGGCTGGGTCGGCGCCTAGCGGTCCCTGAGGCGAGGAGGGGACGGAGGACGGGCACCAGCCCCCGGGGCGAGGAAGGGGCAGGGGGAGGGCACACGGGCCGACCGCCGAGGTAAGGTGTGGAGAGGGACGGCTGCCGACCTCAGTGGTGCGCAGTGAGCCGTCCCGCACGCCTGATGCTGCTGATCTGGAGCCTGCTGGCGGCCGGCCTGGCGGCGGCCCGGGCCGGCACCACCGCCGGCTGGACCTACGCCGAACAGGAGCACTGGCGGGAGCGGTTCCCGGAGTGCGGCGGTCGGATGCAGTCACCGATGCGGCTGCGGCCAGATCTGTTGTCGCTGGGCCGGCGGCCGACGCTGCGGCCCGCGGCTGGAATGGAGGCCGGTCAGGCACGCGCCACCAACACGGGCCGCACGCTGGAGCTGCAGCTGGAGCCGCGCAGCGCCGGCGCGCCCCTCCTCCAGCTCAGCTCCGAGCGCGCTCCGTTGTTCGGCGTCTACACGTTCGAGCAGCTGCACTTCCACTGGGGCGACGGGCCTGGCACGGCTGGCTCAGAGCACGTACTCCCGTACGACGCCTCCGCTGACGCCGAGGCCCACTTTGTCTTCTACAACAGCCGTTACGGAAGCTTCAGCCAGGCGGTGCGGCAGCCGGCCGGCGTGGCGGTCGTCGCGGTGCTGCTGGAGGGCTCACCGGAGCCGGAGCCGGACGCCGTGCCGCTGCTGACGCTGGGGCTCGAGCACCGTCTGCACGAGCTGGCCGCTCCCGGCAGCAGCCTGACGCTGGCGGCCGACCTCAGCGGCTTCGAGCCACTGCTGCGGCGCGCCCTCGCCAGCTTTTTCAGCTACAGCGGCAGCCTCACTACGCCCCCCTGCAGCCCATCGGTGGTGTGGCTGGTGTCGGCCCGCCTGGCGCCCGTCAGCCGGGCCTTCCTGCGCCGGCTGCCGACACACCTGTTCCAGGATCGACCGCTACGCACGCCGCTGCGCGACAACTGGCGGACCACACAGCCGCGAGACAGTCGCGTCGTCACCCAGCACATTGGCATCGAGTAATGCTGCCGGAGCTGCCCCCACAAACCGCCGAATTCTGCCGGAGCTGCCTCCACAAACCGCCGTAGGCTACCGGAGCTGACCCCACAAACCGCCGTATGCTGCCGGAGCTGCCCACACAAACCGCCAAATTCTGCCGGAGCTGCCTCCACAAACCGCCCTATGCTGCCGGAGCTGCCCACACAAACCGCCGAATTCTGCCGGAGCTGCCTCCATAAACCGCCCTATGCTGCCGGCGCTGCCCACACAAACCGCCTTATGCTGCCGGAGCTGCCACACAAACCGCCTTATCTGCCGGCGCTGCCCACACAAACCGCCTGAACTAGGGGATGGACAGCTGTGCTGATCAGACCAATTGGCGGCGGCGAACAGGAAAAGTGAATGTCCATCGATGCGGAGCTGAGAGATCTCGGGACAAGCATTTGCAGTGAGCTTGCTTTTGGTGCGAGTGCAAGATTGCACCTGCACTTTGGTTTCCCTACTGAACAGTCAAAACTGTGAATCGGTCATTTCCATTCCTATAGGGGTTTTGCGATGGATTTCAAATGTTCACAACTTTGAGTCATCCCGTGATCTACTCATCAATTGCTCAGATTGGTTCGCTGTGACCCCAGACGTGTCGTTATGTACCGATGTGTATTCCTGTGTATATTGTGGAATACACCCTCTAACATTATCACGCCAAGGCCGGATGATTTTTATGAGATGGATTTAGGGAGCCTAGCCGCTGACCATGTATACGGTTGCGTGGTCACAGGTAATAATCGCCTTCACAAAATGGCCATCGCTGGCAGGAAGGTGAAACAAAATATGAGCCAACGCGGTGTTTTCCGGCTCTTGATCCCGGTTACGGCGCATGTAGCGGCGCCATGTAGGTGAACGCCAGGGGGGGGGGGCGGGGGGGGGGGGGGGGTACTGGGCTACAACGTGCACGAGGCTACAGGTGTGCAAATCGCCTCCATGGTCAAACGGCATCTGGAGAGGTCAAAAAGGATATTTTCAAACGTTTCTAGCGCAAATAGTAAAAAGTGATAGAAACCGCCCAGGTGCAGTGTGTAAGACTGTTTTAAAACCCAATGGCATAGCCTGGAAAGGATGTCAATATGGTGCTCAATCATTTCAGTTCTCATTTGGCAGTACTCGCAACGGCCTTTAGCGTGGCCTGGCCTACTGCACCTGTCGACGTTTGTGGCATTTGTAGGCTGTTAGCAGGGCGCAGACGCTGTAAAGTGGACCTGGAAGTGGCCCGAGCTATCTATCCCCCGTCGCAAATCCTGAGTGTGACCCTGTCGCCAGTTCATTTACATGCATGGCTTACAAGTTCACATTCACTGTTCTTTTCGCAAGGGTTTCAACTCGCCGGATTTTGCCAGCAGCTTCCCCGTTGAGTGTGACTGACATGCTTCAAGACATCAAGCACTCGCTGCGCTCCAAAAATTAAGAGTCTGGTTTCGTCAGAATTGATTCTCGGCCGAATTTGGCTGAAGCAATGGAACAGAGCCCACTGGATAGATTCGATACGTTAAATCAGGGACGTACGCAGGATTTAAAAATGGGGTGGACAACAGCAAAATCACTATGAATCAAGTTTGGCGCGCCGCAGGCGCGTGCTACTCCCTCCGTTTCGGAAGGGACATCACATGTTCTTGATATTCTTACTTTGAGGGTCTGCCCTGAATTTTTGACGGCTAACATTAACTGACGTGCATGTCCATGCCTACGATGTAAACTAAGTTGGTTAAGGAGAGTGGCAGGTGCTCCCGAGGGATGTGTGCGCACACCCTTGCGTTAAATGGAGTGACGTCTCTCTTGTTGCCGGCAGCAATAAGTAAGGTATCATCCAGGGGTATCGCTTTATATACCCAGGGGAGGGGCGAGCCCCTTACCTTTATGCCGGCTTGAACCCCCAATGCTGACTTAAGGTCCTTCCAATGGCGACTTGGGCCTCAGTGCCGACTTGACCCCCCCCCCCCCCCCCAATGAATATGGGCAAAAAGGAATATTGAGCCAATAAAATGCACACAAAGTTCATGAAATGCTGGCACGCTAGGCATCTAGCTAAAGGCATCACTATTAGTTTTATGCCGAAACATAGTATCCGGTTGGTGCGTCATGTTTATGTCATACCAACTTTTTTATGTATTACGTAAGTCTGCAATTATTCCTTTGTTTTTTGCGCAATAACGTACTGATTGCCACCTAAAATGCATTGCAAAATGCAATACTTCTTAGTGAAATGTGACTGATCGCATTCACCTGCGTGCACAGTTAACCATATCTAAACAACAGTTCCACAAATGGCCAAACTGTTTCAAATTTCTCCTTCTTCTTTGCGGGCCCGATGTAATAATAAGCGGGGGCGTACGCACGGTTTTACAACCGGTGGGGGGGGGGGGGAGGGGACAGTCAATAAATGAAAAGCGAGTTAAGCGTTATAACCGATTTCTAACTGCTTGCGTGATAGTACTGATGGAGAACTCGCTCCAGCCAGTCCTCGAGAGTACCAGAGATCTTGTCAAACTGGGCTTCTATTTTCTGTGCACTCGCACTCACCAACCCTCACACTATGACGCACACATCCGAGAGCGGTTCCGCGTCTTCGAGCTTGGAGAGAGAAGCCTTTTTCCTGCCACCAATGGCACAGCTTGCCTACTGCGCGCGTCGGAACTGATTCATGGTCGCAGGGTCTACAAATGACGTGATTTTAAACGACAAGAAACGATTACAACGTCGTCCGATGGTCGCCTTAACCAATCAAAAAGTAGGCATCGCCTTGGGATCCCAGAACTGGCTGATGCAGCTGGCAGGTGGTGAGACGTTGAAGACGATTTTTTAAAGGGAAGTATAGGATAACATTTTGAAAACCAGGCATAGCTGACTCCGATGGAACGGTTGGAATGCGATCAGTGAGCTCTTCCCCAGGGGATTTAGGTGTTTTTAATGCTTTTTTCGTCCTACAGACTCTTGAGGATATTAGAGGCTTTATATGTTTATAAATCGGGAGGTTCTTATAATTCGAGAGATATTTACTGCCGAGAAATGTGACTGTTACGAGCGTGGAGCTGGCCGAATGAAAAAAACGTAATTAACGCCAAAGACACAATTATACGCGGTCAAAGTTCGATGAGAAATCAGGTTTTGGGGTAGGTTCCTTAACCGGCTGGGCTCCTCAACTGATCTGAAGAAGTAAAACCCCTGGCGTCATCGGCGTATTGCGTGATGCTGATGCTCCCTTTTGACGTACAAACTCTCATCGTTTCAAAAACATTCTGCATGGCGGTGGTCCCGGAGAGGCGCCTCAAGAGGTGTCAATCAGATTTTTCATTTATTCAGAAATGCTCTAGCTGCCTACCAGTGGGCATATGTGACCCGGCAGTTTGCGATTGCAAGAGGACCGTCAAACCAAGCACTGTCACCTCCATAGAACTTCTGCTTCTGAGTGGGTTTATGCGGCTTATAATTTTCAAACCATTTCCTTAAATCCGGAAGCATGACAGAATTTTTGCTCCGATCCATGCCGCGAGGCATTTGGTCAGTGGCTAGAATGAGAGCCGTTCCGGAAGAGTGGAAGAGCCGAAAGCCGTGGCGCGTGCTGAAGAGCAAGTGGTACATTTAAGGAGAATATCGAGGTAAATGCCCAGTGCTTGCAAACGATGGACGCAATAATTGTGGTCGGACAAGGAGCCAGCAAGATCAGTCCGGGCGTCGACGAGGCCCTGAGAGAACCAGACAACTTGTAGGTTCATGGCTCAGGTCCGGTGCAAGGTTCAGGTTTGGACAAGGTTAATATTACCGACGCCACGTTGGTGTGCTCATCTTGGATTTGTGCTTCAGAAACGGTTAGCGACAGACGCCGACGATCCACAATGATTTTAGATAGCGTAAGATTGATTTAGATTCCGCATAGTGCCGAGGTCGCCACCGCTGTCCGTCTTCACGTCGCCGCCGCTGGTGACACTTAGACGTCAAACATTCGGATCCTTCAAAGAATGTGTTTGTTATTGGGCGCTAGACGCCGCGAAGTTACAGCACACGCAAAGCCAAATAGTGTGCCCCAGGCCGAAGTAGGTACAATATTCACGCGCCCGTCCCTCTCTGCCGTTCCTATTCCTTCACCTGTGGTGCCGGGCCCATCACGCTCGTCCGCTGAAGGTTATCTGCCCAGCGCTGACCGCGAGCTCTGGACCTGGCAGGATGGAGACGCCTCTTCATTGATCTCCTTAAACGGCAATACGGGAACAAATCGGTATTCGCCCTCAAATATGACGTGGATCGATCACCGCATACCTAATAGCAGCGGAAGGACGCGCAGTCTGTTGTGCGTCTAAGCACGTGTTGTGGTATGCCGTACACCACGTACTAACCCTTCTATAACAAAGCGTACGACGCCACGGAATACATTCCGAGTCGCCGCAGGATTCGAGTCGGTCGATAGGCTTCGCAATGATTTCGTAATCACAGAGCCCCCTCCGAGAAGACACCGTATGACAAGCTTGAAGACAGCCGGAACGTGGTCATCATCATCTATATGTAATGAGATTCGTCACTAATCCTCACTTGCGGTAAAAATAGAGCCAGCGGCGGGCGAAACAAGGACGCGATATTTACACGAGAACATGAGAGTATGACGCCGGCGATCGCATTGGCTGCTAATTACCATGAACTTTATTATGAAGTTCGTGAGAAAATCAGCGCGTGCACAGATTTTCCCAAATTGCCGTCATTGGTGTTACTATTCACGCAGAGCGTCGGCTAGTTACATTTCGTGCTGACGTCGATCAGACCTGCCGGCCAGGTGGCAGCGCCAGCGGGCTATTGGTGCCGCGGCGACTCACACCTGCCGGTCACATGGCAGCGCCAGCGGGCCATTGGTGCCGCGGCGACTCGGGCTCTACGCTCGTGTAAATCTGCCCTTACATTCGCCAGGTCATGACAACCAGGTGGCCTGTGGTAGCGTTCGGCTAATCTTATCTCCGGGGCCGGCGCAACTGATGAAAATGCCGCGCCACTGAAGACACCACTGACGAAGACGAGGAACGTAAAGGCGTACTGACATGTGCATGTACACACACCCCGTCTCCAGCACACTACAGTCAGAAAACAGGCGTTTAATGGTAGCGCACTCACAATACACAGCCTGCGCATTCTGCGACGTTGTGACGTATTGTGATACATCGCCAGACAACGTACAAATGAATACAACTAATGCGTTCGCGTAACTTCTTACTTGACACAATGATCCACGGGTATCAAACATAGGCTTTTTCACCTATCTCTGTTAATTGGCATGGTTATTGCTATACATATTTGTCCTCGCCTTGGTCACATTTACCATTCCATCACACATAGAACGCTAGAGAGCCCAATGGCCGGTTCGTGCGGCGTGCGTCGCCGCTCGCACCACGAATCAGCCCGGTCAAGGACCGCCCTCAGCCGGTCGGGCCGGGCACGACTGAGCGACCGAGGCGAGGCCAGCCTCGCCAGTGACTGGCGGTGGGGTGGAGCGGGGACTGTGTCCCGCGCTCCAGCAGGTGGCCTGCACACCCACCCATACACACAGTCAGAGGCCAGACTGGGCCGGCCGGCCTCCCCGCCCACGGGGTGGTCGTGTGGCGCAACAGATGACGCCTCGGCGGATACGGCGCGGACTTCAGCAGAGCACCCGGACGCGGCTTCCGAAGCGCCGCCGCCCACGGGTTCAGGCTGTCTGCACGATAGCTGCTTCGCGGTAGCCGGGATCAACCGAAGACCAATCAGCCTATATCAACACACGAGACCCGAATCGCGATGAGGCAGGTGTTATCGACCCGTCTTGGCTTGCAGCTCCAGATTACAAACATCGCACTCAACGCGCTGTCCTACCACGTGGAAACAAGTACATTTCCGTCCGCGAGGAACCGATAAATGCGAAGGAGAGTGCGTGTTACACAAGAGAGGGAACGGCACACGCGCAAGCAGATTGTAGGGTAATGGAAGCCCAGTGGACTGACACGTGTTCCTCGTCACCATAGCACCATTCGCCGGTCGATCCAGCAGCTATATATATATATATATATATATATATATATATATATATATATATATATATATATATATAAAGTCGATAATAACAGAATGCATATAGCTGGGGCACTCTTCACACAGCTCTTTACACTGTTGACTTCCACGTCAATATACATCACAGCAGTATTCCAGGTGTTTTCTTCATCTTCAGTGTGCCTGCTCACTGGCGCAAATGCTCCGCATGACTCGCAAATATTTGGCAAGAAGCTTACTAGCCATGCCAATATGAGAACGCACAGCTATAATGCACCTCTGTTGGTGCACATGGGCACGGAAAGACGCAGCCGCTGATGGTCATCACATGACCGGAGAAGAGCGAACCTGGACTTTCCTCTCGATCACAAAAGCGCGACACACACCGGGAGATGCTCGCGACAGACAAAGCTCCGCCAAAGGCAACCCCCCGTCACAGCTGAGCGTCACAGCCACCAGTGTCCGCAGTGCGGAGATGAGACCGCGCGTCGCCGCGGCGCTCGCGTCACTGCCAGTGACCGCACGGCGGCCCGGCGCGCCAGCGGGCGACGCCGCTCAATTCGCGCGGAGCCTTGGCCCGGACGGCGGCCGGCGGCGGCGGCGGGTGCCGCAGCCGTGCCGACCTCCCCGGCCGCTGCCACAGGCACGGGTGCAGCATGCCGTCGTCGTCCTGCGCCAGCACGCGCACCGCGTCCGGCTCCTCCAGCACGCGCAGCCGGCGCAGCGGCACCTCTGCCAGTCGGAGCCGGGCGGCCGGCGCCGCCAGCTCCACGTCTGGCAGCGCCCGTTCCTCGGCGAAAAAGTAGATCGCGAGCGTGCCTGCCCGCGAGAGCCGCGTGAACATTCTGAACAAGCGAGCTCAGCACACTGTGTTCACGGTTCGGTAAAAACACTTGGGAAACGCACTGGAGACATCGTAAACGGCGCGCACACGGTGTTCCCCAGTTTGGCAGTATTAGTGAGTATAGTTAGATGGCAGTATCACGTGGCGAGAGCAGTCTGCATGTAGTCACACATGCGTATCTCTCCACATTTATGAACCCTGCATGAATTCGCCAAGACTTGCGCACTATTTTGTTTAAGCGAACTTGGATCCCTCAAACCTAGATTACGATGTGATGCTGAGGATCGCTTCGAAGAATTGAGCATGCCAAACAAATTCCACCAACTTCCTTCTAAGAGGCGGCAATTTATCTCGACCACAAAACAAAATGTCACCCCTCCCCCCCCCTTCCGCACCAGACAAAAACACACAACAAATGGTAATTACCGCCTTTCTACCGGCTGCCTGGACCGACGGCGCCGTGACGCCGAACACCAAGCCCTGCCAGGATGCGGTCACTGGCATAATGCACTGGTATCAATAAGCCCGCGTGTAAGCCAATACTTGGCGCAACAAATATAGTGTCCACGGCAAATGGCTAGCGCAAAGCGCGCCGCCGCCCGCGTCAGAGGTACATATCGCAACCTTCTACGGCTGTCCAAAAATAATGTTTTGGAACTCAATACCTTTCTTTATCTTTATGTTCATGCCGAGTCAACACAGCCGGCCCCTGCCTGACCTGGGATATATCACGCTTTTGGCACGCGTGGAATGGCTGTGCATAATTTCGTCCAGTTGAACTTATCAATGACGTGGTCTGCGATCAGTTGTACCGCTCAAAGAACATATTTCCCAATGCAAATCCCAGAGCCGATTTTACACGGGGTGGGATGGAAGTACCAAATTAGCGAGTTATTGATCGGCGGGCTGTTTGCCCCGTTTTGCGTCCACGTGGGTGGGTAGGGACACGGCGCGATATCTCCGACACATCTGTCCAGCAACGCACACAGTTCCCGCTCACTGGTCCACTGGTCGATGTCTAAGTTAGATCGGTCGAAGTGTATAGCAATTTATGAGCACTGCGACGGCTCAAACGCCGCGGCCATCGGCACTAGTGGTTACAAGTTATAAGCACATTTTCAGAACAAATTTTTCCACGCAATTTCAAGCTTAAAGCAGCGTTGGGAGACCTAAAGTTGCGAAGTGCAGTACATGCTGATCAGTGACTGATACGATTCGGCGTGTTTCCATTGGTCAAACAAGTCCAGCACAGCAGCAAGGCACTCGAAGAATATAGCACCAGATGAACGCCGTGTGTGCGGGATGGGTATCCCCCATACATGGGCACCGCTCGGTAACAGTATGTCACTTCAATCGCACACTTGCTACGAAGGAAGTGGTGACTGCTATGTGTTTCTGACGCATACCACAATATCCAGGTGCCATTACCAACATCAAGCGAAATGGGCCTTGAGATGTTCCTGACCCAAACAATTCCTGTCCGGTATGGGATAATAGGTGGTACGCGTGGAACACTGCACGTAACACATGACATACCGATATAACAATAACTTGAGGTGACGTTCAAAACATTATGACCATTTTAGATCTGGCCGTCTCATTGGACCGTCTCTACAAAACAGAATCACAGACACCGGCAAAAATGCCACCTGGTCACTTTTGAAAGGAGGTAGAAGTCGCAGTTGACTAGTTGTGGCAGCAAACAGCTGTTCATTAAGTCATCCAAACTGAAATGCTGACCATACCACATATTGACCAAAGCTGACGACACCACACAGCTTCTACCGCATCCTTAAAGGAAAACTTCTACCGCACCCTCAAAGGAATAATCTGCCGCCTTGCCAAATGTCCACAGACGCCGACACCCAGCTTAGCTCCTTTGTTCAACAGTTGGCCCAATTGCCTTAGTTTAGCAGACCAGACAACAAAAATAATAATCATCATGCAACCACCTGACACCCAGCGCTCGACAAGTCGACCAATCTTTGGACTTGAAACCATATCGGATACCCTGAAGCAAATTTACGATCACAGCGTGAACGTGCGAATCGGTACGGGTTTGGACCACATCCTGGAACTGCTCCGACCTGCCATCGCCGACCGGTAAACACCATCCTGGAACTGCTCCGATTTGCCATCGCCGACCGGTAAGCACCATCCTGGGACTGCTCCGATCTGCCATCGCCGGCAGGTACGCACCATTCTGGGACTGCTTCGATCCGTCATCGCCGGCAGGTACGTGCCATTCTGGGAGTGCTCCGACCTGCCATGGCCGGCCGGTACGCACCATTCTGGGACTGCTCCGACCTGCCATGGCCAGCCGGTATGCACCATTCTGGGACTGCTCCGACCTGCCATGGCCAGCCGGTACGCACCATTCTCGGTTCCGACGAGCAGGAGCCGGCCATGGAGGACGCAGACGGTGACGCGGCAGCCGTAGGCGAGCAGGGCGTCAGCCATCCTGCAGCCGCGGTCCACGTGGCCCAGCACCACCTCTGGCGGACAGAGGACGCCCGCTGTATGACGCAGACGCCCGGCGCCGGGGCCACCCGCCCACTGTGGCCCCTGCCCGGCCAGGGGCGAGCCTGACCGGTACACCGTCCCCCCCCCCCCCCCAAGATTGGACACCGGCCGATGTCACATCCAACCAGATTCCGACATAAAACCTATCCATCCGGAGAAACCTGCGCCTGATATTGGATATGACTTAATCCAATCGTGACAGCCATAAGTCAACACCGATTTTGTTGGCAGCAGTTCCGCAAAATTGGCGAACAATCGCAGATCCTACGCGTGCAGACATTCCTAACCCGACATATTGTAACTGCCGTCTGCCAAGGCGCAGACGCTGAAGCACATCTAACCTGCAACCCCAGAGCCAGTGCTAGGCCACCAAGACCCGACTCAGACAGCTTCGGGCCGAGCGACTACACTGTGTCCTCACCTCTGTCCCAGGAGGCTTGAATCACGGGGTCCTCACCTAACCTCAGAACACTCGGTCACGGGATGCTCACCTGAGCCGAGCGACACCACCACGTTGGCCCGGTTGAAGTCAACTGAGAGCATGTCGCCGGGCTCGACGAGGAGCGGCTCGAACTCGTCGCTGGCGGCCGAGCCGGTCGGCACGAGCTCCATCACGTCGTACGGCAGGTGCGAGTGTAACCCCAACGCGGCCACCACCCTCTCCGCCTTGCACCAGGTCAGACGGCCGCTACCGATGGCTAGGTGCGCCATCTGAAGAGTGACCACACAGCACGGTCCGACGCGAGCCCTCAGAACGCACCTGCACAGTATCTGGACCGAGGCCGTCACAGCGGACTGGTCGGGTAGTTTTGTAGACGGAAGTCTTGTCGCGTAGGACGTATTTGACGACAAACATACTGCAAGTAAAAGTAACCAGGCCGGACCATCTTCTCGGTCCTACATGGCGAAAAATGACGGCTGACCTGGCGGCAGCGGTGTGAGCCGACCGGCGGAGCGGTAGCGGGCAGGCGCCGGCGGTCCGGCCCGGCGGCAGCCGACCAGAAGTTGGGTATCACTCAACTTTTGAACGCTTCGGCCAGGAAACAAAACCAACGAAAACGGAGTGGCCCCGTTTTCGAGTCAGAGGTCGAAGGCCGAGGGGGGCGATGCGCGTGAGTCAGAGGTCAGAGGAAGGGGCAGGGGGCGCTACGGGTGAGTCAGAGTTCGGGGGCCGGGGGGGGGGGGGGGGGCGCTGTGCGTGAGTCAGAGGTCGGGGCACGGGGCCGGTCGCTGCGCGCAAAGCGTCAGACAAGAGAGGCCGCTGCGCGAGGGTCAGACGTCGAGGCAGGGGACCGCTGCGCGTGGGTAGGGAGTCAGAGACCAGGGCGCCGCTGCGCCTGAGTCAGAGGTTGGGGGGCCGCTGCGCGTGATTAAGGGGTCGGAGGCCGAGAGAGAGGGGCGCTTCGCGCCAGTCAGAGATCGGGACCGGGGACCGCTGCGCGTGAGTCAGAGGTCGGGGACCGGGGGGCCGCTGCGCGCGAATCAGAGGCCGCAGGCCGGGCGGAGGCCAGGCGGCCGCTCTCACCTGCCCGCTGCAGCAGAGGGCGTGTGCCCAGTCACAGTCGGCTGATCGTAGGTCCACTACGCACACGGTGCTGACCTGGACCGCCTGGTCGTCCAGCCGCACCCGGTACAGCCAGGCCTCCCAGCGGTGACACGCCGCCACCAGGTCCTCGCAGGCACTGGCGGCACAGCCGGCGCGCCGTCAGCACGGCGCAACTGAAGCCACTCGGGCCGCGAACTTAGCGCCGTCCACCGTGTTGCAGCCCACCTTTGGGAGCAGCGCTGCGGCGCGAACCTGACCGCGTTCGCTCGTAGAGTAAAGTGCAGTAAAGCGTTCAACCAGGGCTAACTGGTAAGGGTAGTTGTGCTCCTATTAACACGCTAAAGGAGGGCAATAGTGAGAACAAATATAACATGCGTAGCGTGAATCGTACAATGCGTATCTTTGCTCGTTCCCAACGCTCAGTCTACTATTGAATTACAAAAGCATTTGCCACCACTGACCTGACGAAGAGGCCCTCGGCGTCGCGGGTTCGAAGCGAGACCAAGGGCAGCGTAACCGGTGGGTCGGCGACGCCATGCCAGAAGCCGGTGACGCGGATCAGACTGCTGCTGTAGCCGAGCGCCAGCAGCCGCCGGTGTGCGCTGCCGCCTGCGCGCACGCGTGGTCAGCAGCCGTTAGCCGCCGGTGCGCGCTGCCGCCTGCGCGCGCGCGTGGTCAGCAGCCGTTAGCCGCCGGTGCGCACTGTCGCCTGCGCGCGCGTGGTCAGCAGCCGTTAGCCGCCGGTGCGCACAGGCGGGAACGACGGCAGTCACGGAGAACTCATGGATACACGGATTCCGAGTTAGCACGGCGTCGAGGCTGACATAGCACGTCCTCGATACGCCCTCCACGATACGATGAGGCGCTCTCACCTGGCGGCCGGGACACGGCCAGGTCTCTGATCGGGAACGAGCCGCCGCAGTCGGGCAGCTCGTACAGCCAGCTGCCGTCGGCGGCGTACACGCCCACGCTCCACGCCGAGGCCACCACCACAATGGACTCGCCTGGAGCAAGAGCAGGCCGCCTGTGGGGCTGGGGCTGGGGCTGGGGCTGGGGCTGGGGCTAGGGCCGGGGCTGGGGCTGGGGCTGGGGCTGGGGCTGGGGCTGGGGCTGGGGCTGGGGCTGGGGCTGGGCTGGGACTGAAACTGGGGCTGGTGCTGATGTTGGGGCCGGGGCTGGGGCTGGGGCTGGGGCTGTCTGGAGCTGGGATGAGAGCGCACATCTTCATGAGTGGTCGAACAGCGAACTACGACGCACAGGGGTCAAGTTAACGCACGACGCGTGAGCTTTTCCGCGCAGGATACGTAAATAAAGGAACAGAAAATGAACAAACTACCACCCTCATCACAAGTCAGCCCAGATCCCACCGTGCGGCGCGCCGTCGCTGGGTGCGCGACAGTTTCGGTGCTGGAGCAGACCGTGCGGCGCGGCTGCGTACCACACACGTTGGCGGTCTCTACGACGGTGTGCAGCAGCGTCGTGTCAGACGAGGGCCGCCAGGCGGGCAGGCAGGTGGCGGGCCAGCCAGCCAGCTGGCCGTGCCGGTACCAGGTGCGGTAGACGGCGATGGGGTCCGGCTGGCGGGCCGTCAGCTCGGCCAACGTCAACGGCGCCATCTCGCGCCGGCAGCAGAGCTGCATCTGCTGCCGCTGTGGTCGCGCACAGTGTCATGCATACAGGCGTCATGGCCGACACAGGCACAGACACAGGCTCAGACACAGGCACACACGCGCATACACAGCAGTTCAACATGAATCTACTAGGCCATCCAGGATGTAGATATAGATTCATGCTACCAGAATCCTGGTTCACCGGCAGCCTTCGCAGTCCGCGTGCCACTCGTTAGTGCTGGTCTGATGCCCTCTGACCCGGAATGGAGACATCTGACCTACTCAGCCTATTTACCAGGCCTGAGGTGCTTTGATGCTGGGTTAACCTCCATCCTGATGCAGATTGGTCACAATTTTTTGCAAGGGGAGGGATGCCAGGCAGTAAATCCCAAGTCAGGGGTATAATGGCATGGAAAAATATTTACCTCCCTGCCACCCAAGTACCAAACACTGAAACACTGCATACACCTGTCTGCTAATGTGCAGTTATATGTGCACAAGTGTGGATGTATGTTGTCCCACTATCAGTGCTGCTCTAATAAGTCAGGGACCACTAACTCATGGCATTATACCATCTATGATGGCATTCATAGAAATTAAGAAAACTCTGCAATGCAATGTCAGACATGCATCACCACAAACACCTGCCACTGAAGACTTGCCATAAGTCCATTGGAATAACCTTGCAGAGACAAGGTGAACTATCAAAGGCTTTAGTAATGCTCCAAGCCAAAAATAAGATGAAATGCAAAGGGAATACATACCTTGTGGATCAGAAAGTCTGCTGTCTCCCTCCAATACTTGCATACTCGTCTGGCTTTCCACAGCAAAAACCCGTCTGCATAGTATAAAATGCGCTCCACTAGCTCCGCAGGAAACATGGTATCTGCAATGAAGTATGAAAATGGGGATTACATACTATGAATAATGTTCATCAATGATGCTTTGAGCCTTAAGAGGCATCAGAGCATCAATGATGCTCTGAGCCTTATCTAAATGGCATCAATGATACTCTGAGCCTTACTTAGATGGCATCCAAGTCTTGAATCAATGCAACTTGACCCCATTGAAAGTCTCTTTTTATCCTGCTGTGTCAACATCTGGTGATTACTACAGACTTTGGTTGTGCTTAAAAATAGCAAGGTTTCAGGCATTTGTCCCACATTTAACATTTTACCCTGGATGCTGCTTGAAAAGGATTTGTGTTGCTGACATAAAATATTGTGCCAACATGTCTTTTCAAAGACTGCATAGTTTGAATGGTACACATGGCATTGGAACTTACGTTGGACAGAGCTGGATTTTCTTACCTCATTAGTATTACATTACATCACAAGTCATTGAGAACAGCATCAAGAAGGATCCAGTTCACAGACATCCTTTTTGTCATTCAAAGCAGACTGCTAAGAGCCTTTTGAGGAGACTGGCAGATAGCTCAAAGCCTCCTGTAATGTAAAGGTAGACATTTGTACCAAAATCTATCAGAACATATCACACCTGAATGGCCTGTTAAACAGCAAACACCAAAACCGATCATAAACAAGGATATCCTATGCATCAGTTATATTCTTCCTTCGAAAATTCATGAATTACAATAGTGATGGTGGACAGTGGTCTGCCAATGTCATCCTGACGGATCTTTTTGTGGCGGGCCAATGCAAGGTCCGTTTTTCCCTCGACGGACCTAGTTACTTTCAAGGGCGATGTGGGCAGCTACCTCTGGCTTGAGATCCAGCAAAGATTCGGCTTACGCTATCCGGTGCGAAGTGAGGGAGAGGGCACTTCCAAGTTACGTTCAGCTAATCTTGCTCATTCTTGTCCAGAACGAGCATAACATGATAAGCAAAACACCGCAATACATATATTTGTTTCATCACGACACTTCACGCGCTCAGTACGCTTAAACAACAATTGGCCCTCCTTACCTGCCCCCACGATAACCTACCCGGGCGCGGGCGACTTCTGTTCGTTTTCCGTGGCGGCGATGGCCTTGGCTCAGCCCGGCTCAGCTAACCCAGCCCGCATAATTTGACTCTGGGTAGGCATCGCTGTGACGTCATCATGGGCAAATAGCATCAACGCTGCGGCGGTGTGAAAACGCTCTTCTCTGCGAGCTGGTTAAGACATACGTATTTCCAAAAACTGGATTTTTACGTAGGATATTCAACGAAGCATCGTCAGCTGATAAATGGCATTGGTTTGCGATGGATCTACAACGTTATTACTGAAATGCGGTTCCAGCGTGCTCCCAGCAGAGACATGAGGTAACCCATTCACCAATGATTCATTCCGAAGAACTCTAGCCTGAAGTGCTTGGAAACGGTCAGTGTACAAGAGTACAGCATACAAAAACAGCAATACAATAGCATAGGGTGGCGATGAGAAACAGCGGGCTAGACGGGCGCCCAGCGCCTTGGGACGCGCATTGATAAGTTGGAATGCACATCTTATAGCCTTAGGCAGGAGCGGATCCAGGGGGGGGGGGGAGGCACGAGGCCATGCCCCCCTTGGTTCCCGAAGGTTGCCACTGACTCCAAACAGGTGCAGTTTTTTTAACACAAAACGCAACAAAACGGGTTATCTCTGGACTTCCAGCCGACCAAGAACTGTTGAAAGCGAAAATGAAGGACCTATGAGAAGTCAAAAAAGTTATTCATTGATTGGAAAAATTGTGAACTGGAAATTCTAAGCCTCAATTCACTGTCTAGAGGCCCCATGCTGTTTCTGAGAGACCTATATGCCCACTTGTAGCATCATCTCGATCGTTCAGGAGTATTCCACATTGCCCTTCATTTCTTTGCGTTTGCCCGGAAGGCCCTGCGTTGTTGTTGGGGCCCTTCCTGCTAACGTGCCGGGGCACTCTTGTCAATCAAGGGCCCTTCCACGGATTCTTTCCATTCGCCAGAAAGGCTCTGTCGATATGCTCAGGGACCATCTACGTTGGTCTAGGACGCTTCCAATTCTCTATCACTTGCTTAGGGCCCGACACTCCTGTTGGGGGCCCATCTGATGGTTGCTTGGGCACAATCAGTCGTTTGGGGACCCTTTGCACTGGGTCTTGGGTACTTCTTTTCTGAGTGGGGGCCCTACACGCTTGTGGGGAGGGAGGCTTCAGTCGTTTGGGGACCATTAACACTGGGTCTTGGGTACTTCTTTTCTGAATGGGGGCCCAACGCGCTTGTGGGGGGGGGGGGAGGTGAGGGGCTATCTGATAACCTGCTTAGGCACATTCGATCGTTCGGGGGCCCTCTACATTAGGCCTTGGGTATGTGCTACTCAAATGGGGCCCCACGTACTTGTTGGGGCCCCCCTCTGTTCGCTTTCTTGGTCACACTGGATTGATCAGGGGGCCCTGCACACTGGTCCTTGGTGTTTGAATTCAGGGTTCTATGCTCCTATCGGGGTCATCTGATAGCCTGTTCGGGTACACCCCATCTTTCGGGGGCCCTCCGCACCGGGTTTTGGGTAGTTCTTATTGGAATGGGGGTCTTAGACTCCTGTCGGAGCCCCTTCTGATAAGATGCTTGGGTCCATTTGATCGTTGGGACATCTGTATCTGGCTGGCATCTGGTATCTATTGGGCACTTATTTTTTTAATGGAGGGCCTCCGCTCTTTTTGGGGCCCTATATGTTAACTCGCACTGGCGCACTTGATCACTCGGGGCCCTCTACATCGTGTCTTGGGTATTTCATATCTGAACGGAACGCCCTGCACTCTTGCCGGGGCCCCATCTGTTAACCTGCTCGGGCGCACTCCAATATCCGGGGCCCTCCACGTTATGTCTCGGGTACTTCCTACCTGAGTGGAGGGCCCTACGCACGTGTTGGCGACCCCATCTGTTCGCCGCTTCGGCCACACTAGATTGTTCGGGGCCCTATATATTGGGTCTCGGTGTTTGAACTTAGGGCCCTGCACTCTTGTCTAGGCTAACTAATAACCTGCTCGGGTATACTCCATCTTTCGGGTCCCTCCGCACTGGGGTTTGGGTACTTCTTATTTGAATGGAGGGTCCTACGCTCTTGTCGAGCCGTTCTGATAAGCTGCTCGGCCACATTCCGTCATTCTGGGGCCATTTACATAAGGTCTTCGGTGCTTCCCATTCGAATGTAGGGCCCTACGCTCTTGTTGGGAGCCTAATATGTTTACCTGTTCGGATGTTCTCGATCGCTCACATTGTGTCGCGATCCCTACACATTGTGTCGCGAGCATTCCTTATTTGAATCGATGCCCCCATGTTTTTGGCAGGCCCTATCTACTGAGCTGCTCGGGCCGGTGGCGGATGCAGAGAAGGGGGCGGTGGAGGCAGGGGACCATGCCCCATGGACCATGCCGAAGGGACCTAAAGGCTCCGAAAGGGCCCATAACCGGGCGGACGGACGTAGTTCCTTACATCAAAAACACAACAATTCTGGATGTCTTTGGGCCTACAGGCGACCGGGAACAAGTCTTAGCAAAAATGGAGAGTTCATAAATGTACTACGTTCATTCTTCGCTGATTGAGGAAGTGTTGATTGGAGGGGGGGGGGGGGGGGATTTTGGGGCTCATCACGCTGTCTTAAGGCATTACGCTGTTGGTTGCCTGGCCCTATATGTCCACTTGCCGGGTCAATCTGATCGCTAAGGAGCTTTACGCGTTCCCCTTCGTCTCTTTGCATTTACTCGTAGAGCCCAATGTGCTGTTAGGAAGCTGTCTGCCTCCATGCCTGAGCACTGTTGATCGATCGGGTTTCTTTCCTCAGATTCTTCCTATTCGCACGAAAAGCTATGCACGCTTTTTCCGGGGGGCCATATGCCAGGGTTCCCTCAGTTACTTAGGAGCCCCTCATGTAAGTCTCGGGTTCTTTCCACTTGCTTGGAGGGCCCTGTGCTTTTGCTAGGGCTCTTATGAGGTAACGCACGGAGACATACGACGCTCATGGGCTCTCTGCTTTGATCGAGGGCTCTCTCCCTTTGGTCTCATTTGCGGAGAACTTTTTACTCCTATCGAGGCCCGTGTTGTTAACCTGCTCGTGCACTCTTGATCGCCCAGGAGTATTATTTCATGGCCTTGGATAATTCCCTTTTGCTCGGAGGGTTCTGTGCTCTGGCCAGTGCCTTATATGTCAGCCTGCCGGAGCACTGCCGGTCGTTTAGGGGCCCCACCATGTTGGTCTTGGGTTCTTTTTGCTTGCCCCGAGAACCCTATGCTTGTTGACAGGAGCCACTCTGTTAGCCTCATGCGGCACCCATGATCGCTCAGGTTTCATCCCTATTGGCCTTGCTGCCTTCGCCTTAACACGCGCCCGGGAGGCCGGCTAGATACCCTTCGCGGGGGGGGGGTCAATTTGACCCCCCTGAGATCTCGGGAATAAAAAAGCTAGAGACATCAAGCTTACAGGGTGTGTTGACCTGTACGTGAACTCACTTTGTTAGTTTGAAGTTAGTAGGAGCTAGTTAGTTAGTAGTAGTTAGTAGCTACTAGTTAGTATAACTCACTTTGATTAAAGTTTGAGGTTCCTAGGTCATGACCTTTGGGTCAAATAAGGTCAAACAAGGTCAAATTCCAGGCTGGTCTCTAAAGTGCCCCCAGAACCTAGAAACTGTTTCTAAACAAAAGGTCATATGTTCATTTAAGGTCAATGACCTTGTTTAACCTTTGAAGGTCACGGTGACCAGTATCATGCAAGGCTGCTCTGGGCTTTACATTTGAATAAGCGACAACTATTACGCTAGGCAGCATGTTTCTAAAAACAAAATGTTGACCTGGGTCATTTTGGATCAGTGACCTATTCTGATCTCTAAGGGGTCTATGGAAAATGTATAATGCGGTTTTTGCTATCAATACATTTGAAATGAGCACCAGAAACTATCCCATACAGCAACTTCCAGAGCAATAAAACAGGATGGTTTTGACTTTGGTCTAACCTTCATAGCTGACCTTAGGTCAATGCAATTTGCTAATTTAATATTTGTGTTGCCTAAGAAAGCATCTCAGAGATGTATGGTTTCGTCTACCACTCCGTTGCTGCATCAGATTGAACAATTCCGTGGAAACTGACCTCGCTGAAACCATGGCCTGACTTTGACCTTCCATAGATCAGCGATCTTACAAGGTACATCCAAATGTTTGACACCAAACAATCCGCTATTCAATTATCTACGGCTATGCAAAATTTGTAGTGGCGACACCGCGCTGTTCGGAAATCATTCTGGAAAAACCTTTGGGGAGGGGGATTAATTGACCCTTCCCGACCCGAGCGCAGTCGGATATGCGCCGATGAGTTTTTACGCGCAATTGCCGAACGTCGTATGTGTCATTTCAATGGGCTATTGAGTGTGTGACACTCATTATACTAGTGCATCACGTTCTTGACACATTTTGAGTGCTAGGATATGTTGTACTCCTTTATGACAACGGAAAATTTTTGCAGTTGCCATTAGCCATCAGTTGATTGCATCGCTCAGCCGGTTAGCCGTGAAAACATAAGCTAGGAATCAATTCCACGCTTGGTTTTGATGGTTGCTAGCAGCCAGCTTAAGTTTATTTTGCATTTTGTTCCGAAACACTTAGCCTCCAAATCACAGCAATTAACATGATCTGTAGAAAATGAGTGATCTCTTTGTGTATGTATGCGTAGTACACCTAGCTTTATAGGGCTGCGCACGGTAAGATGGGCTTCCGTATTTATTAGACAAATGAATAAGTAAATAAATATGTATATATGTACATACACATATATATTTGGTTATACATGCATACATAGATATATACGTTTGTGTATATATTTGTTACATACTACTTGCCTTAAAATGTAATGACCGAAATGCAATATTGTTTTCAAGGGGCCCCAAATTCCAAGGGGCCCCACAATGTTGCGTGCCCCCCCCCCCCCCCCTCTTCCTGACGAAATCCTGGATCCGCCCCTGGCCTTAGGAAGGGCGTTACCAGGGTGAATGCAGGGCTGGCCTGCCCTGATGGGGGTGGGAGAAATAAGAGCTGTGTCCCGGCCCGACTCAGCGACCGGCAAGGCCCTCCAAGCGGCACCTTTGCAGAGCCGCCAGACCAGGCAGGCCGCCGGACCGGCCCGTCCCGGGAGCTGGCGCTCAAAGCCAACGACCGCCCACTCGAGGGGGCGGGGGTCGCCCGGGGGGATGGCGAGGTTGCGTTCGATGCTACGCAACGCACGCAACCTGCAGCTTGGCAAGACCACCGTGTCGCCAGTGCCGGACGTCACAGCGTCTTCCGCAGCTTGGCACGACCACCGCGCCACCACTGCTGAACTTAACAGCGTCCCCCGCAGCTTGGCAAGACCACCGCGTCACCACTGCTGGACTTAACAGCGTCCCCCGCATCTTGGCACGACCACCGTATCGCCACTACCAGACATCACAGCGTCCCCGCAGCTTAGCACGACCACCGTGTCGCTACTGCCGGACTTAACAGCGTCCCCTGTAGCCCGACACAGCCACCGCGTCGTGCCACGCACCGGATGGAACAACGTCAGAGGCCACGTGACCGCGTACGAAGGAGCCGGGCGCCGCCACTGAACGGCAGCCCAGCATGGCGACTGCGTTACTCACGCCTGGAGAACAATAACCCGTCAGAGTCGGACCGGCTGACCTTCCTCAACCATTACCGGCCCTTTTTCGCGATATAAAAGGCTTAGTTATAGGATTGGAGTCGCTCTCACGCTCTCTCGTCAGGGCTGGCGAGGGCCGGTGCTGCCTTCGCCGTTGAGACTTCGGGCTTCTTCCAAGCGTATAAGGACTTGAGCCTTTCATCCCGGACTAGCTGGGATGAAATGTGACTGTCGATAGACAGTCGGTCTTCAAAGTTTCCCAGTGCCAGTGCCACTGTATAGGTGTTGATAATATTCCTGAGTGTTGTGAGTGCTACATCTCGCTCTTTCAGGCCGGCACGTCACGCTACCATTTATTTTAGCAGTCTTCGCTAAATGTAAATACATGATTAGTCGTGCACCAACACTTGAACCAGAAAAGCAGCTGGGTGTCCAACAACCCAGAGCTTATGACTAAGGCACTAAGAAGAAGGCTTTACGGATAATGTAAAGGTACAGGAAACGATTCCAACAGGACTGTGACTGGTGAACTCCGGAAGGCGTAAATGTAGCGCGCGCTCTTGCAGTTCAATATATCAGATTTTCCTGTAAAACCGGACGATTTCTAGCAAGTTTTACAATTTCTGCCAGTCAACGGGTCGTGGCGCATATCTCAGCTCGGACATAGTCCTGGGGATATATTAGAACAGTCGGGTATTATTCCCTGCGCTCTATTTTCGCCCAACCCATCCGAATTTGCGGAAATGTAAGGTGTCAGACAACATCTATGTGCTAGCCAGTGAATGTTTACTCATTTTGGTGAGCGCCGCCTCGAGGCGCTCGTGTTCCCCTCCTCCTGTCCCAGGAATTGGGGATTGCAGAAAGGGACGAAAATGTAAATTGATGACTGCAAGAATATCGGAAATGGCGAAGGGAAATGACTATGTTTCGCTAGCATAAGACTTCGCTTCGTTTCCTCGTCAGCAGTGTTGACTCCATGAATATTTTCGTGTCCAGGTAACTTGAGAAGTATTATGTGGGTTTGTTGAGGAAGGGTGTAGAGCGTTCGACTTATACCGCTTGGAATTGGGTGGGATGAAATATGGAGAGTGATGAGAGCTTGTAGCGACGAATGAGAGTCGGTTCATATGACATCCCTTTGCACGACACCCTGCTTGATGTGAAGCAGAGCTGTCGGGACTCATGTTAGTTCAGTCGTATACACAGTGCTGTCATTTGACAGGCGGTTTGATTTACAGTAACTATGGTGTGCGAAGGCGGCCTCTGCGCGGCCGTCATGTCAGCAGCCGTCAGTATACATAAAGGTGTGCTGGTCATGCTCTTCTTTGAATTTAGCGAAGAGTGCGCGTACTTCGGTTTCTGGTACGTTTCGTTTTTTGTGTTGGAACAGAAAGATCACGTTAGGGTTAGGATAACGGGTCGCCCCAAAAGGGCCGGGGACTGGGAGTTCGGCTGCGGGGCATGTCCGAAAGATTAAGCGCTCGTTGCGTTCGAATAACACGGGTGCTGATGGTTGGGTACTAAAGTTCCATGTTGGTCAGTGTGTGGTTGAGGCGGAGGTGTGTAAAGGTGTTGTATGTTGGATTACCAACGTGCGCCGTGGCGTGTGCGTAAAATCTGGGAAGTTGTATTTTCGCCGGTGTGATAGGGAGGGGATATTCGTGTTCGCAAGCAGATTTGGGACCGGGGAGGTGCGAAGTGCACCAGTTGCTATGCGGACAGCATTCGGTAGGGCCTTGAGGGTTTCTTTTTTTTAATTCGGTGTTGTTTTTAATAAAATTAGCGAGTCGGGCGCCAACTCTTATTTCATGCAGCTTAATGAGGAGAGCTCTTTTGTTTACCCTGTCGGAAGCGGCCTTTAGATCCACGAAGGGTGCTACCATGCTTGATTTAGTCTGAAATCTGTGCTGAATTGGGTCTATAATGTGAACCAGGCCGTCCGCCGTGGGCGGCCGGGACGGAAGCCGTTCTGAAAAGGTGAAAACAGGTGGTCTGGCTCTAGGAACACCCTGAAACGTCCGCTGATCATTCGTTCGCAATTTTCAAAGCACAGCTAGTGAGATGGGGCGATAGTTCGAAAGGTCAGAGGGGTGTGTAGAATGCTTAGGTACGGGGATTAGCGTGCTGTAGCACCGGGAGGGGGGGAAGGATCCGTTAACCCACATATCGTCAAAACTCGAAAGAAGACCGGTGAGTCCAGACCTTGTTGTTGTTGTCATTGGGACTTAACGATGCACTCAGCTCCTGAGGCTATATGGTGTTGCCTGCCTCTCATCCCGACAGGAAAGGCGAGCACCGCGGGGATTCGAACCCCGCATCTCTGGTTTCCCAGACGCGCATCGGTAAACGCAGACGCGTCAACCACTACACTACCGCCACCCCGGGTCCAGACTTAGTGAGATTTTTAAAGAAGGGGTAAGCTAGCTGCTTTGCACCGACAGAAGTGTTTCTACATTTACTGATCATTAGGTCTAATTCATTAAGTGTGAAGAGTGTGTTGAATGCCTCAGTGTTAGCAGACGTGAAGTTGAGTGCAAGCAGTGTGGCGTTGAGTGTGTTAGTGATCTGTTGTGAATATTGTTCGGATGCTGATACATGGGCGAAATGTGTGGCAAATTTGGTGACAACTTTGAATGGGATGTTGTAAGGCTGGTTGCTGACTACAAGGCACACCGTTTTATAATGCGGCGTGAGTTTGTTTGTAAAGCATCAAATCAGTGACCATATTTTAGATAAAGGGGTAAAGCGGTTGAGCGTACTTGAAAATGGTTCTCAGCTGTCCTGTTCTGCGCGTTTAATGATGATGTCGGATTGATATTTAGCTCTACGAAACTCCTCTTCGTGAGCTTTGTAAATTTAACTACGAAAGGCATGCATAGCCCGGCGTCGCAGAGCTACTGCCTGCTGACACTCACCGTCCCACCAGGGTGCATGTTTGTGCCCTGGTCGACGATGAGTGTGTGGAGCAAACTGGCGCGCTGAGGCTGAAGCATTGTTAAGAAACGTAGGGAGATCAGGAGTTGTTCCTGAAGAGTGTGCCTCATCTATATAATTTTGCAAAGATGCCCAGTCCGCTTTGCGAACATTCGATCAGGGAATAAAATTTAAATAGATTTGCCCTGATAGAACCCCCAAATTCATGTGGATCGGGCGGCGGTCACTGAAAAGCGGGTACGGTTGAACATTGGGCGTAGAAAATAGCGCTGTGCGTGGTGCTGTCAAGGTCAGATCCATAACATGTATCCCACTGTGCCCCAGTGATGATGCGTATGCGTAGGTGTCAGTCCGTTGATGTATATGAGACCGTAAGTGTCCATGAGCGTGTGTAAATCTCTCCCCCTTGTTTGTGCCGTGTTACAACCCCATCCGCAATGATGGGCGTTCAGATCCCCAAGTAGGAGGAAGGATGAGGGAATTCGCGGGAATAAGGCGGGGAGAACAGCTTAGGAGACGGGATTAGTGGGGCTATAGTATGAAGAGAGAAGAGCAAGTTCTACCTTGTGCTAATTTTACGCTTATTGCAGCTTACTGAAATAAGTATTAAAATGAGCCTGAGGATGCAAAAGGTTATATGGGACAAACAAGGCCGAACCGCCTCGGGGCGGGGTTTCGGTTACGTTATTTGTGTCAAGGCAGTAACCATTGATATTAAGTTATAATTAAATGAATTTCAAGTCGTTGCAAAGATTTCTCGAACGGCGGCTCTCAGCGGTTTGTTTTTTATGTTTATGGGATTCTGTACAATGGGATACCAGAGATCTCGTATTCCAATGGAGCAAGAATTCATCGAGCTGGGGATTCAGTTGGGGAGGGGAGGGAAACCATCCAGCGGAGCGACGGTGAGAGAGAGAAAGAGAGAGAGAGAGAGAGAGGGAGAGAGAGAGAGAGGAGAGAGAGAGAGAGAGAGAGAGAGAGAGAGAGAGAGAGAGAGAGAGAGAGAGAGAGAGAGAGAGAGAGAGAGAGAGAGAGAGAGAGAGAGAGAGAGAGAGAGAGAGAGAGAGAGAGGAGAGAGAGAGAGAGAGAGAGAGAGCAGCGACGGCGGAAGCGCGAAACGGGCCGGGCTCGACGATTGAGTGGGGGACTGGCGAGGGAGGCTGGTGTCGGGGGCCGGCGGCTGAAATATCGGACGGGGCTTCCTGCGACGCCGGTATGGGCGTAGGGGGGGGGGGGACCACTACCGACGTGCTGGGGTGAGAGAGAGGCTCTCTGAGTCTGGTGTGGGGCGGGCCCCTCCTCAGGGAGGCTCGCAGCCACTGGGTTCGCCTCAGCTGGATCGGTCGGCGCGGGCTCGATCGGACGCCGCACCAGACGCGGCTGACCTGCTGGGGAGGAGCGGCGTGCAGAGGGGAGGATCTCCGCTGTGGCACAGCGTTGGCTGGGCAGCTCGGGCTCCTCAAGAGGACGCGGAGGAGGGAGGGGGTCCGCCACGGAGCTGGTGTCAGAGGGTGAGGGCGAGGGTACGCCTACCGCGTCATGGACCACTCCTGAAAGTGGAGCTCTCGTTGGACGGTGCATGAGCCGCTACCGATGACAGCGCTGCACGCTGCATATTCCAAGCGGACCAGGCGAGGAGGCCCCAAGCTGCGTGCGGGTCTTTGCATGTGGTGCGGCGCGGGTTTTCTGAGTTACACTCCCGCGTGTCGTGTGGATTGGCGAGGCGGCCGCAGGTAAGATGTGTAGCCCGGCAGGTCCGGTTCGATGTGGCCGAACCGTTGGTACGCGCGGCAGTGCTGGGGGGGGGGGGGGGGCGGGCAGGCCTTCATCGTGACCATAAAGTATCTGCAGTGGGTGGCCCACGGGAGTTTCAGCCCCCCCAAATCGCAGGCGAACCAAGAGGCTGGAGCCCAACTCGGGACGGCGGGATGGCAGGCGCATGAAAAAGCTCTCATTAGGAGGGTTCCTTGGCGGAGCGGTTTAGCACCACCCGCCTTGCCGGCGTGGAGCACGAATTTCCGACGGATGGCAAAGCGGTTAGAGTCACGGAAACTTTTCCTGTCGACGTTTTTAATGAGTACGAAGCTCTCCCTCCGGGGGGGGGGGGGGGGAAGCACGAACAAGTCGCTCGCCGAGGGGGAGATATTCATGCCATTCCTGACCTTTTAAGCCTTAACTGAACCTTAACTTAACTGAAACTTAAGCCTTAACTGAACATTAACTTAACTTGTGAACTAGTTGTTACAACGATTTAAAACCAAAAAACACTATTCTGACACTCTTAAGCTTTTGTGAGCGCAAATGCCGCAGTGACCCGTCCCGTCAGTCCCTACAGCAGCTTACAAGCGGCAGCACTTCCTGGTGACGGGAAGAGGCGGAGCCCAAATCATGGCGCGCGTACTGGACGCCGAAGGTGTTTGTACTATTTACTCTTTTAATGCTAAGACAACAAATGAAAAATACGATGAATGCTACCAGGACAATGAGTGATGGAATTCTAACAGGAGCACCACCAGCATGTTACCCCACGACAAAAGAACTAACGATGAACCGGAGCAAGGCTGGAACACGGCCCTCTACCAACCACGTCGCAAACCGGACCGGTTGACAATCCCCAACGCCTTAATGGCGCATTTTAAGGCAAACCGCGCCGCTCTGGCGATTGTGCAATTATGTATAACGAGGATAAGGATTTCATTAGTTTTTAGATCACCATATCTGCAAAACACAAATTTTTATCAATAGCAAATATGTTAAGAGTTGTATTGATGAATTACGCTGCTTGTTGCATTGCTTCAACAAAGCTGATGCACAAACTCAGGTTGACGGTACCATGACGTCATAAGGGGCTCATATGGTGAGTTGCGCCTTCTGTGAGCGATCATTTTTCACGCTGGGAAGACTGCGCAGTGAGGGCGTGGGAGCATATCCAAAACCGAGCAAGGATGACCCTTCAAAAAATTGGGAGACTGTGGAATGTGCCCACAAATCACCCGCAAACTGTTTCCCCACGCGCTGGTGCTAAAAAAGTTATGGACCATTCAAACATTTTTCTCTTTCGCTGCTGTAATGCACAAGGCTCATCGCCCACAACATAGTGTGAAAAAGATGTTTAATAAAATTTTGAACGGTGAGAGCGTTTCAGCCTCTGTTCATGGTGGATAGGCGTTGATATGAGTCTCCCACGTTCGTGGGCGAGTGAACGCTTTGTTCCTTTTTTCACCTCCGCTCGGGCTGAGGCCTGGCGGTTGATCCCGCGGCCGCGTATAGCCTGCCCCGCAATTATCCACTCTCCTTTGTCCCATAGCCCTGAAATGATAGCCAATATGTCCCACATGGGTTCCATGTCAGGGTTATGTCCCATAGCCCTGAAATAAGTGCTAGTTCCGGCCACTCGGCCGCAACCAGCCGGTCGACAACACGGGTATGGAGGTGCAGGTATTCACGCTTGTGTGCTTTGCACGAGGGCTCGCGTTATCAATTGAAGAAAAAAAAAACATTAGGGCAAGTACTACCACCTTTCTCTTACGTCGCCGAAGATTGCGACAGGTGCAACATCGTCTTGTGGGAAGCAGCTCAATAAATCAACAAGATATGCGGCAGGATATCCATCTCTTAACATGTGACCATCTGTAACGGTTAAAGCGGCAATTTCAGTTCCCGTTCAAACTGAGTTTTCCCCAGGCCCGAACCTTTGAACCGAGCCAGGTGAGCTCATTAAGGTTTCGGTGCCTGGCAGGTGATCGATGTGACACACTATGTGTGATTGTTTTTCGATATAAGGAGAGTCAGTGGGCGAAGATGTCATCTGTGAAAACTTGCAGAGCGATTGCCCCTACATGCAGCTCCTTGCAGTTAACTCTCTGTTACTGGGGGAGGAGAGGTTAAGCCGTGATTTTTGAGGCTGTGAATCCGTGATTATTAGATGTTCTCCCTGACGTGCTAATGCTAGGAACATATTGCGAAAGTTCCATTGACTTGTAGAAAATCAAGTCAAGGAACAATGTTCTATCGCAACTTCAAATCCGCTTTAAATAAAAAGCCAGCTGGGGACGCTATGGGGGCAGCTGATGACGTTGAAGCGGGCCTCGCTGCATTGCCATTGCATGGTGATTGTGCGTTCTGCTCTTTCCAGTTACTGAATGAATGCTTACTAAATGTGCAAGTGCAACACGAAGATCACTGCATTGTCATTGCATGCCAAATGTGTCAAAAGTGTTCTGCTATTTTCCTTGTACGAAAATTATATTCTGTTGCACATTTTGGAATCAGTGGCTTTCCAGCCACGTTGGTGCATGGCCGAGGGACAAACCTCCAACATTTAACACAACTATTGTTTTGCGTCTCCACATCATAGAAACCTCATGCAAAGCACAAGGAATGTGGAGCAGCATGACAACCTGCGCAAGATCTTCGCTGGGCAACGGTCCAAACCATTCTGTTCCACTCTAGTTGACGCTGCTCGGTTCACGTGGCGACCTGAGCTGGACCCGAGCCGCAGCCGCAGCCTGCTCTGCCCTGTCGTCTGGCGGAGCTGCGGCGGCCCGACGACACGGCTAGCAGCGCTGCGGACGCAGGACAAGCTCTATGTCGAGCTTGACGTACTCCTCCGGACAGCAGTCGTACGTCTCCACCTCTCGCACCACCGACGAGCTGGCCACCTTCCAGGCGCCGTTGGCCGCCATGTTGGAGACGTCGACTGTGTCAGCGGTCGACTGCAGATCCAGCTCCTCCACGCTGTGCGTCCACGAGCCGATCTTGATGGGGCAGCTGAGCTGGTCCGAGTCGTCGGTGACGTTGCGGCTGCAGCGGACGGTGATGGTCACCATCGGGACGACCATGACGCGTCCGCCGCGCCAGATCATCGCCGGCGTGGCGCGCAGCCACTCGGCGCCCGCCGAGGGCACCATGTTGTACGGCAGGAGGTCGGGCCACCACATCTCGGAGAGCGGCAGGCGTGTGCGGCTCACGCCGTCGCCGGCCGGGAAGTCGGTCCAGGCGAGCGCAGGGCTATCCCACTCGATGTGCAGCCAGCCGCTGACGGTGGCCGTGTTGCGGCGCTCGTCCACCTCGACGTCTGTCGCCATCAAGCCGACGATGACGTTGATGCTGTCGTTGTAGACGCTCGCCGGTCGGATCATGCGCTCCGGCCGCGAGAGCAGGAGCTGGCGAAGCTCGAGCTCCTCATTCAGTGCGGAGCTGACCGTCACCACGGCCAGCAGAGACAAGGCGAGCAGAGCACGCATGGTGATCGCAAGAGGCGTGTGCTGACGGAACGGGAGCTCCGCGGTCCTCTCGGAGGGCGGTGTCCTCGAGCTTCGACAGGAGGAGGCCCGAAGGGAGCACGACGAGTGCGGTGTGCGCTAGCCGATGGCTGGTCTGATACTGGCTGTCGGCACAGGCGCCGTCTGAATAAATGGCCAGAGTTATCCAAAACAGGCTAGCGAACGCCGCGCCAGGGACGAGATGCAGCCCACCGTAATAGAATTAACAAACACTTCATCGGTGACGGAGGCCACACATGTTTGGCACTCCGCAGCTTACGCTTGCTGCTAAGGTCTAGTTCCAATTTGCATGCGGACTTAGACTCTGTCTCGCTGGTAATTATGACGACATCGCAGAGATCAATAGTACAATTCTCGATATAATCGCAATGGCTGCCGGGTGACGCGTCCGCTGTACCAACTTGCTGTCAGCTACGATGCACTCAGGTCGCGTTTGGCTAGCTGTGAGCTGCCGCCTCAGCACGGTTGTCATCGGTCACTTTAAAGAATGACGGGACAAATACTGCAAAAATGCAGAAATACTATAGCCAGCAACCACCATTGAATGATATTTTAGTCAGCCAAACAACGTTAAGAATAGCTCCTCGTGCTACTATGCACCACACGCAAGCTACTTACGTTTCGGAATGACATATTCCATTGTTAAAGTTACACACGCAGCATACAAGTGACGAATATATGATTGCATATTACAGTTAGGTGCAACAATTAGGTTTCATCAAATCCAGTTCAATCGCCAAGTTCTTTAGAGTCTAAACCAAGGGGTTGACATTTTTACGAACAGGAGAACCCAAGCGGCAAAACCCATGCTGAATGGTAAGATGTACCATCCATGGATGGTATCGATCGTCCCTAAATGAGATGAAGATGCGAGACCAAAGTTGGCGATACTCGGTCTCTTAATCTAAAGTCGCTGCTCCCCTCAGTAACAGGAAGCCCCGGATGAATCCTTAACATGTATCACTCTAACACCCTCCGCTGTCCTCTGAAGCTTCAGTTCGGGTATGCCCAAACTACCAGCCTCCTAGATCGCAGGGCTTTTTAACGTTACTACCAGGGGCGCCCTCCGCGGTATATCCTTAGAACAGCCGAACAGCGCCTTCGGAGAAAAAAAAAACTGACGATTAGCCACGCATTTCGAGCCGGTTGGTCTTCTCACGACACAAACACTACCAACGGCAGCTTACAGCAGTTCACTGAACCCGATTCACAACCGCATGGCGAGCATTTGAAGCCATCTATCTCAAAAGACCTGACGATCTAAAACGCTGCGTAGCAGACTAATGACGTCCGTGGGATAGTGCTGGGACAAACCATGATTCTTACGTCAAAAATGAGCTTAGTTATCTTGTATTTTGTACTTTGTAGTACGCGAAGTAAAAATTGGCTGAAAAAATATATGCGAAAAGGACTAGGCATTTGAGACGCACTTTCACAGCATTGATCTGTGACGTCAGCACTGATGTAGCATAGTTGCCGCATATTTATGTCACCTGCTAAAAACTCTTGAAGAAAGCTGCAATGTTTAGGAGCAATTTGTGGCTCCACTTGCTCATACAGCAAAACGTTCACGTTTCAACATGTGCTGTACACAAGCTCACGCTGTAAGCGTAAGCGTAAGCAGACCAATATTAACACCCGCTCGGGTGGATGCCAAATTGACCCTCCTCCCGGGGGTTTTTCCGGAATAGTTTCCGAACAGCGCCAGATTTGGCGTAGCCGCGCCAAATTTTGCATAGCTGTGGGCAATTGAATAGCAGATCATTTAGTATCAACATTTTATATGCAATTTGTAAGGTCGCTGACCTACGGCGGGTCAAAATCAGGCCATGGATTCAGCAAAGTCATTTCTAAGGAATCCTTCATTCTGATGTAACAACGGAGTGTTAGACAAAACCATACACCTCTGAGACACTTTATTATGCAACACAGCAATTGAATGAACAAACTCCATTGACCTAATATCAGATATGAAGGTCAGACCAAGGTAAAAAACGACCTGCTTTATTACTATAGGGCTAGCTGTATGAGGAAATTTGTGGTGCTCTTTTCGAACTTGTCTGATAACAGGAACCGCATTACACATCTCCCATGGACTTCTTAAAGATTGCAATAAGTCACTTAACCTAAGATGAGCCAGGTAAGCATTTTGTTCTTAGGAACATATTGCCTAGCGTAGCCGTTGCCGCTTAGTTCAAATGCAAATATCAAAGCAGTCTTGTATGATTTTGGTCACCATGACCTTTCAAAGGTCAAACAAGGTCACTGGCTTTCAACGATCATATGTGAACCTTCATGTGAACCATCATGTGAACTTTTCTTTAGAACGGGTGTCTAGGTTCTGGGCGCACTTTGGAGACCAATCTGGAGTTTGACCTTTTTGACATTATTTGACCCGAAGGTCATAACCTACGAATATTAAACTTTGATCTAAGGGAGTTTACATGCAGACAGATACACTGTGTGCATTTGGTGTGTCTAGCTCTCTTCGTTCCTGAGATTCTACGGGCGGTCAAATTGACCTCCACCCGAGTGAAGGGTATTCAACCGGCCGGCCGGGCGCGTGTCAAATTTTGGGTTTGGTCTAATGTGATGGCCTGTTGAAGTTTCGTTTCCATTCCCGTAATATTGCCACCAAATACCTTGCAAAAGTGTGCATTTTCGTCACCGGACGTGTCCGGTAAGTCGGATGTTTTTTTCGCCCATGCCCATGCCTGTGGAGACCATCCATAGCGCAGCGGCAAACGAGATGCGTCATCATAATCAATACGTTGAGCACCAGTGACTTGCTTTTGCAAAATACCATGGGTTCGTTCACTTTCAAGGTAGCATGGGTTGACAAGTAGATATGGAGTAAAATCCACAACCAAATGCGGATGTGAATGTGAGTAAATACGGGTAGCTGTCGTAACAAACATATTGGCTGTTCACGGGTCTCGATGTGTTTGTACAAGCACTGTGCCTTTGTTATGAAGATTTTCAAAAACTTCTGAAGGCAAATGGTAAATAAAATACTGTGCGTCCGGGACCAATCGATCTTCATTGTCTACAGAACCATCGACAGACCAGGTGACGGGAGCAGCACGTGTCGTTTACTTAAAAATGTTTGTTTTTAATAGCGCGAGATCGAAAATAATTTTTTGAGTCCAAAGTGCATTGCTTTGAACTTTGAAAGCATCTGGATGCTTTATTTTGTATTGTGGAGGAAAGTAGCATGTGTAAATATCCTGTCGAATTGCTACTGCAAGCACAACAGTCAGCAGAAATCGAGCAGTTCGTGGTCGTTAGCATGTGACAGTTGTTAAGTTGGCCAGAAACCACATGCATCGTTGTGAACGCACCGAACAATGACAATGCATGTGGGTTTGAACGGAATTATGATAGCAGGAGTGCAATAATCCTCAACTTTTACGGCGTGTGGAGGTTGTAGTTTCTAAGGATGGCTGTAAATGAGATTTTCCACTATTATTGGCATAATGAACACCGGTGGTGCAGACATAGGACAAAATCATAGGGGTCCAGGTTTAATGATTTCGACTTTTGAAGAACTGTTTAGGTCATAGTTTTCAATGGAGTTCAAAACGAGTAGCATCATCGTAATGAGCATGTCAAACTCTACCATTGATATGGGATTCAGAAAAATCGCACGGTTATGGGTTCAACGTCCTTTCACTTGGAATACCACTGGCGGTCACATTTTTAAATATGGCGGAAAACGAGGCGCGTCGTCGCAATCAACACGTGTACCACTACTAGTGTTATGAATCTAAGCAAAATCGTGTGTGTGCGTGCTAAATGACCGTGCGCCTAAATGATCTATCGATGCCACAATTTTAAATGTGGCTCGAAACTAGATGCACGATCGCTGTCGGCATGTCCAGTAAGACCATTTATATAAATATGGGAAAATCGTAAGGCTCTTATTGTAGTGACCTTGATATTCATCCACCCTTGGCAGTGTAGTTTTGAATGTGACTTCAGATTCACCATCGTGATCTGTATGTCAGACCTCATCATTAACATGACTGAGAAAAATCGTAAAGGTCCGGGTTAAATGACTTTGAACTTTGTAGACCTCAGGGGGTCATAGTTTTGGATGTGACGGGAAACGAAGAGCACCATTATAGCGTCCGACATGAATTTCAGCAATATCGCAAGGCCATGTGTCTGAATGCAAAAGTGAGTAAGAGCAAGAGTAAGAGTGCGATAACATATTACAAAGTCGCCTTGAGAGGCGTATAATTGCGATCGGTTTAACAAGATCATGAGCTTTGTTTGCCTTGATGTTTTCGTAAACTTTTATTTCCAGGAGGATACCAGCTGTGCTGAGTTTCTAAACACCTCCATACCGATGCTAACTGGCTGCACATTTTTGTCTCCAACATAGATAAATGAATGAGTAACATTCAAGATACTTCAATTCACCAATTTTGCTGCTGACATTTTTCAAAAAAGGATGGTGTATGGAAGTCGATTGGTACAACTTGAGCAACCAATTTTTCTGGCAAGCCAGACTGGACCGGATGATGTTGGTAATCCTGGAAAAGTGGATTGGAAAACAGATTGAATGTAAAGTAGCCGGACCGGACCGAACAGAGTCCTGAAAAATCAATACGTGAAGTGCCATTTTGCTCACTGGCCCCATCATTCGTACTGATTTCGCGGACTGGACCTGCGAATCAAAATTTCATAACGTGGCATTGATTTGGCGAGGTCAGTTTTAGCACACCTTAGCTGACAGGCCAGGTCACGCTCGGGTTTTTGGAAGGAACCCGCGACCGAGTGCGCATGGACTTGGCTTCAGTCGAATCCGTAGATCCGGCCGTTCCTGCTGCACTGATCGCTGGCCTGGCGCTGGACTTAGCCAACTACGTCAGATGTGCATCGCAACGACCGAATGCTGTGTGTTCATGGTTCTGAACACGATGAATCGCTTGCTTTTTCCACAGCAACTCGATAATTTGTTGATATGCAAAGCGCATTTTAGCGTTTGAAAAGGGCCATTGCCTGCCTCCGATTGCTGCTCATGTCGCCGCGTGACGTCAGCGCCAATCTCGAGCCAGGACACCGCACGGTAGTACGAGCACTTCAGCCGTGACTACAGCAGTTCGCAGTCAGTGTCTGGGGAAGTGCGGAGGCACTGCCCGTAGAACTCAGCCTCACCGAGCCTGGCAGCCAGGAGAGCCGAACACAATACCGAGTCGACGACACTTCACCGAAGAAAATCACATCACAACAAAGATGTATTCACTACATCGTATTTTCTCGCCGGTAGATATAACGCCGGTGGATATAACGCCGGGGGATATAACGCCGGTGGATCTAACGCCGGTGGATATAACGCTGGTGGCACATCGCGAAGCCAGTTTATCACGAAATTCAACGTGTGCAAAGGAGGCATCATGAGATGGCAACGGGCCAATCAGCTGTGACACTTACATGGCAGACCCAGGGCTGTTTCCACTAGGGCGTGTCCGATGGTAACGGGCCACTCAGCTGTGACACTCACATGGCAGACCCAGGGCTGTTTCCACTAGGGCTTGTCCGATGGTAAAGGCCAATGAGCTGTGACACCCACATGGCGGACCTAGGGCTGTATACTCTAGGGCGAGTCTACGTGCGTGCAGTGTAGATAACAGCGGAAGTGGGCTGACTGCGGTGAAGTCTGCATTGAAATATCGTTAACCAGGCGAAAGGCGCGGAGTTGAAGAGCATTCTAGACCCCGAAAGTTGTTCGCGATGGATGACACGGGACAGTGAAGCTCGGTTGGTGGGGTAGCCGTCGACGTGGGACCATGTACCGAACGTCACGACTCAGAGCCCGGCTGCGGGCTTACTGCTCCGCCGTCCGAAGCACACCGACGTGAGAGACTGTCACGCTATGGGCCAAGGAGTGGAATGTGTTGCCAAACAAAGATGGCAGATATGCTCTGATGACGGGCGAGAGGGTTCTTGCTGAAACAAGTGGAGAGGTGCAGCCAAGGGCGGTGTCATACAGCCTTGCATAGCAGAAGAGTAACGAAAACTCGTAATTGTCGAATCGGTTGCCCTTAAAATCCAGTGGCACACTTACGGACATTTTGTGTATATATATATATATATATATATATATATATATATATATATATATATATATATATATATAGTAAGTGGCGCATCAATATGGCCATGTAAAATAGTGATCATAGGCAGATTTCCTCTGATAGAATGTATATGGAGCACTAAATTATAATTATTTGGAAGTTAAGGCAGTAGTAATAGCTTTATTCCTCGGAGAAAAGCCAGGAGAATGAAGACATAAATGACTTAATATTTTGGTAGCATGCCTTTATCAGAACGAATAGTAGAAGTGCGATGGAATGGAATTTAGCGATATGAATTTAGTGAAAAAAATTAGGGGTTTAGTGATAGAGTAATGTACAATTTGTGTTACGTGTTTATCTTATTCAACCTTGCAAGTTTTCCCCATTGTCGTTAAAAGGAAGGGCATTGTCCGCGCCGCGACACATAATACGACGAAGGGTATGGTCTACGTCGTGATGATGGTGGCATGGGCAGCATACTAATACTAATCTTGGAAGTCAACCTCACTTCTATGCATGGTATACCAATTACTTCACTGACGTGGTTCAACAGGGGGCTGTTCTTTGGACTCTTTGCCAAACGCCTTGTAATCTTGGTGTCATAAATCTGCATGGCAGGGTGACCCGAAGTAAGGTTAGGGTGGGTCCCATATCGGCAAAAGACTATCCTGTTTGGTGTGGGCCGAATCAACGGCAGAACTTCAGGCCATTGCGAGAAAATTAATGGGAACAGTCCCCTCTAAAAGCTCGCATGATCCTATCGCAGTACAATCTCACGTTCACAAGTCCTTTCGAACAACATTTGGGCAACGGTGTGCACGCAGTCTGCGAGTAAAGGTATTAGCAGCGATATATCCACTACGAATTCTAGGCTCGATGGCCACAATGACAGCAACTAAAACACAACACTTACTCAGGAGTGTATTTAAGCAGTAAAAATAGTACGAAGAAAGTGAGAGGAACAGATAAAGACAGGAGAGAAGGGGAAACGGGCAGACGGTGCCGTAAAAGACAAAGTGGAATGCGTCTGGAAGGATTCATGCCTCATGCGGGGAGGGGCTTTCGGGGAAGGCAGCGAAATAATACCAACGCCAACCGCGCAACAGTGTCAAAGTCCGGCGCAGACGTCTGTAGTGCGCCACATGCGTGACACTGGGGTGGCACTGGGTGCCTAGTCCGCCGCGGCTACCGCCGTCTCTGCTGGCTCGGCCTCTCCTACAGGCAGCACTCATCGCGTTGGCCCGACCACGCGACCGAACAGATCGGGTGCGGGTACCCCCGTGGCTGCGCACTCAGCAGGCGCTAATAGAAAAATACGTACACCAAGCGGGGGCCGGCGATACACCAGGCTGGTCACGCCAGTCTACATACCGCCTATGATCGCGTCCTCTACGCGCTTGCGCTGCGATTAGCTCACATGGCACACAGCGGTCGCCTGCGATTAGCTCACATGACATACAGCGGTCGCCTGCGATTAGCTCACATGGCACACAGCGGTCGCCTGCGATTAGCTCACAGGGCACACAGCGGTCGCCTGCGCGAGTGCAAAAGCGGCCATGTAACGGTAACACCATCAGACACTACACTACGATACGATACGTACAATTAATGACATGTATGTGTAAATGAGGCTGGCTGCTATAGACGCCGTACGCAACACATATCTAGAAGGAGGCTGAACAAGGTCCCCCGGGGAAATCAATGTGAGATTCTACGTGCGCATCGGTTGGCCTCATAAAGTGATCCCATCGTTGGTGTGGTCACATCCATTACAAATACTAGGCGCTGCTGAGAGACGAGCAAAACAAGAAGCCCTCAGTCATCTGTCTGTCTGTCTGTCTGTCTGCATCTCTCTCTCTCTCTCTCTCTCTCTCCTCTCTCTCTCTCTCTCTCTCTCTCTCTCTCTC
>NW_023596420.1:4103964-4110746 GCF_011947565.3 Pollicipes pollicipes | reverse complement strand
ACCACGCGACCGAACAGATCGGGTGCGGGTACCCCCGTGGCTGCGCACTCAGCAGGCGCTAATAGAAAAATACGTACACCAAGCGGGGGCCGGCGATACACCAGGCTGGTCACGCCAGTCTACATACCGCCTATGATCGCGTCCTCTACGCGCTTGCGCTGCGAATTAGCTCACATGGCACACAGCGGTCGCCTGCGATTAGCTCACCATGACATACAGCGGTCGCCTGCGATTAGCTCACATGGCACACAGCGGTCGCCTGCGATTAGCTCACAGGGCACACAGCGGTCGCCTGCGCGAGTGCAAAAGCGGCCATGTAACGGTAACACCATCAGACACTACACTACGATACGATACGTACAATTAATGACATGTATGTGTAAATGAGGCTGGCTGCTATAGACGCCGTACGCAACACATATCTAGAAGGAGGCTTGAACAAGGTTCCCCCCGGGGGAAATCAATGTTGAGATTCTACGTGCGCATCGGTTGGCCTCATAAGTGATCCCATCGTTTGGTGTGGTCACATTCCATACAAAATACTAGGCGCTGCTGAGAGACGAGCAAAACAAGAAAGCCCTCAGTCATCTGTCTGTCTGTCTGTCCGTCTGTCTGTTCGTCTGCATCTCTCTCTCCTCTCTCTCTCTCTCTCTCTCGCTCTCTCTATCCTCTTCTCTCTCTCTCTCTGCTCTGCTCTCTCCTCTCTCTCTCTCTCTCTCTCTCTCTCTGCTCTACTCTCCTCTTTCTCTCTCTCTTCTTCTCTCTCTCTCTCTCTCCTCTCTCTCTCTCTCTCCTCTTCTCTCTCTCTCTCTCTCTCTCTCTCTCTTCTCCTCTCTCTCTCTCTCTCTCTTCTCTCTCTCTTCTCTCTCTCTCTCTCTCTCTCTCTCTCCCTCTCTCTCTCTCTCTCCCTCTCTCTCTCTCTCTGTTCTACCTCTCTCTCTCTCTCTTCTCTCTCTATCTCATTCTTGCTCTCTCCCTCGCTTTCTCTCGCTTTCTCTCGCTCCCTTTCGCTCTCCTACTCTCTCACTCTCTCGCTCTCTCCCTCTCTCTCTCTCTCTCTCTTCATCTTTCATTCTTAAACGTTTTCCCCCGACATTCACCCACGCTTGAAGCATACAAATACATTCCGACCGCAACAGGCAATGGAAAATGACGAAAACATGCTGATGCAGCTACATTTGTACTACGAAACTGTTACTGAGAACGCAAGCCAACCAGCGATGCAACGCACAACTGAGAGAACACCATACGCTCTCCGTGGCCATGACCGGGACAGGTCCACTCGGTCTGCCGAACACCGTGGTTTGCTGCGGCCCACGACAGGTGGCCAATGTGCGGCAGTGTTTGTCCGGCACGCCGAACTGCACTAGAGCTCAATCTTTGCGGAGTGGTGGCGCCGGCGGCGTCGAGCCGTGGTGACAGCTACTCCCTAGCCTTGTCAGTGGCGTCAACGCCGTCCGCGGCGTTCTTGGTTCCGACGATGACGGCATATTCGGTCTTCTCAGCGGAGGGTCGCACCTCGGTCTTCACCCCGTCCGAGTTGAGCAGCAGCTCGGCGTACACCGTCTCGCCCTCCTTCTTCTCCGGCTGGTTACCGTCCGGCTCGCCCTCCGCCTTGGTCAGCCCCCGCGTCTCGTCCTGCCGGGGGAGGCGCGCGCCGTCTCACACTGGAGCAGGTGCACCACGACTATGCGGTTCTCGGTAGCTGCGGCAGTGGCCACTTCACTCGTTGCACGTCAATAGTGAGCTCTCCCTGCTGAACATAAGCTTACCACTCGCTTGATGGCTTATAGCAATTTAAGCTTACGTCCTGCTTCTTGATTAATGTTGCGCCAAGAAGGTCGCATGGGCTGCGTTTTGTGATCATATGATAACTTGAAATGGCACTGATGCATCAATGTTTAGATGCTGGACTTAAACCTGTATCTTAGCTTTCTTTTATTATTGATTCTCGCATTGCTCAGCGTCACCCCATGCTCTTATTCACAATTCGAAATTTTCTAAGCAAACTTGCTATTACTTCGCATGACAGCAGCTGACAACATCTACAAAACTTTTTGTAAAGATCTTTGATTGATCGGTACACAGAGTCACCACATTTTGTATGAAACTTTCCAAACTCCTGCGAAGTCTTCAAAGCTAGGGTCGCGGAAGATGACGATTGTGCTACGTATCAGTTCAATGAAATCTCATAAACTATGGCACTGCTGAAAAACAGGACATAGAAGTACACAATAGGAGAAATAAAGTAAACACCATAAGTGAAACGTAACATGTCAAGGGGTCACAATCATGGCTGAAGTCAAAAGGCATACAGTGCCGATGAATGCATGTCAAAAGGCAAAGGTCAGATGGAACAAAAGAGACGAACGAAATGCACGTCCAAAGGATACAAGAACAATAAAAAAACAGCTAAACCTTAATACCAAACGCTTTACAATGAGGGGGGTTCAGTGACACTGACGCAGTCGACCGCACGGGGCCCTTATCCGGACCAAAGCCGGAGCACCCCGCGCCTCCGGCCGGATACCAGGCCTGTTCGCCCATAGACATGTACCTGCCGGCTGGGACTTCTCTCACATGTTAGCGGGGTGTCTCCGTATAGACTAGTGAGAACAGATGGGAACGTGTCGTCATCTGCCGACTGGGGCAAAAAAAGTATTTGCCGCCACATTTTTGAAGGTCCTTAGTATCCAAATTGAACCTGTAGTTACATAGATGTTTTGAATCAAGATGCCTCTTTTCTGTATCAGGACGTCGCGTTAATGAATTAGGCCCCATTTGGGCTGGGGAGACGCCGTTTCCTATTTGCAGGCGGGGGCTGGCTGGCTCGGGAGGATTTCGACTCGGGAGACCCCGTTTCGTATTTGCAGGCGGGAGCTGGCTGGTTCGAGCGGTCCCTTTATGAATTAGAAGGCCTTTGCTCCCGACTTATACGTACCCGCCATAAATTAGGGAGCCCATGATCTGGACCAGGACGTTCCCATACGCATCATGTCGTGCGCAAGAAGGCCCTGTTTCTGATGAGGAGGCCCTGTGGCTGAATGAAGAACCGCCTCACTAGAATGAGGGCCCGTGATTCATACCGCATCTCGCGATCGTTCTTCCTTTGGTAAGACATTTACCCATGGCAATTCGTTTTTGACCTGCACTAAGGTGCACGGGTGTGTCTCCACTCGCTGATTTCTCTAATCAAACACGATATACACGCCACACATTCCCGAAACAGAAAAGCTTTGGTATGGCGCACAGAATAATGACAACCGGACTGCCATATGCCCTTTTTCTGCGGAACATTCAAGTGATCTGAACTAACGTGGGCCATGAGTTGTCTCGTCATGCTCTTCGTTTTATTTACTGTCGGCACATGGTGAGCTCACCACTCATAGCACAAGACCGATAGCTCACCACTGGCAAAGAGACATATTCAGAGCCAGTACATCAGTGACCTTACAGCTCCAAAAGGACGAGTCTGGTACGGATTAGACAGCCCAAGCATCCAGATCCCTGATTTTTTTTGAACTGTGGCCTCTAGAATGTCTGCTTACAGAGCCCATGATACAACATGCAACTGATTGCAAAACATCTGTGCCACGTGGTTAGGAAAAGTATGAATGTTCAGCGACAAAAACAAGCCAAACCGCATTGTACAGGAGTTCTGGTGATCTTCATCAAATCGTCATGCTAGTTTTTTTTGTCAAGCATCCTAACGAGTTACACCAAAACACACGGACATATTGGGACACGAGTGGTACCATCTGATGCGCCGCCGTCGTAATAAGCACTGTAAGCTTGGATTGGGTCGGTGGCGTGTCGCAAAGGATGCTTGTCGTCACCCGGACATCTGCCGGATGCAGGGCAAACGGGGCATCCCACTGACTTAAGATCCAGGTGGGCTCCATCACGGGCATGAACCCCAACACGAGGTGCGAGCTCCTGTGGCTGGCAGCCGCGCGCAGTGAGCTGTAGCCGGGGAATACTGCACATGTTCGGTGTCCACTCGTGTCGCGATTAGCCCGTGTGCTCTGGCGCGGCACGCCCGGAAGCTAGCGTGCACGCACACAAATGCACGCATCCGCAAGCGCGCGCGCGCCCCCCACACGCACACACACATGCACACACACACACATAGCACATACACACACTCATATTCATACACCCACGCGCGCGCGCGCGCATGCACGCACGTACGCACGCACGCACGAGAAATGTGCGATGTTCAAACCTCACCTTATTCTCCGCCATCTCGACGTCCGTACCAGGTCTTGCTCGACTTGAGCAGGCTAGAGGAGAAATTCGGAAATTTGAAAGGCTGCTTCTCGGGTTTATACGTTTTTTCATCATGTGCCGATTCAGTGTCACTACTGGAAAAACATTTGACAGAAACATAAACTGGGAAGCCATAAAACAAAGTCGAATAAATAAGTGTGCTTGGGAGCAATCTCATCTCGTGATCATCACGTCATTAGTGAGCCACCACATCAATGGTTGAAAACGTTCGTGAAATGAAATATACATTCATGTTCTGCATTTTAAATACACATTCCGGACACTAAAACGCAATGGGTCTTAACACGCAGAGCGCTGTATAACATATGTACGCTGGAGTTACAACGGGTCAAAGCTCGGGCCCAATGTGGGGTTTGAGCTGTGCTAATATTTTGTTCGGTATCAGACCTGGATATCTCCATGGTTTACATGTAGGTCACAGCCGCAGCTTCGCGCACGACACATAATTTTAGGTCATCGCAGGTCTCCTATAGCCTCTTTCACACCAGTTCTTGCTTGGCACGGACTTTGGTCCGCCACTTTTCACTGGCACCTACTCCAGGCGCGGAAAATCGGATGAACAGGGCTGATACATGCCGTTTGTCGTTGGCCTTGTGCAAACAGGTGATCACGTTTACTCTGGAAGCGTTTTGGTTTCATAATTATGTACCAAACCGTCATTTTGCGTTTGTGTGGGATTTGGTCCCATTGACGACCAAATCACAAAAAAGAGTACCGCAAACGTGAATTGGCGAATAGCACACAATGTAGAAAGAATGGAACTTAACGGCTATTTGATAGCCCTTAACACAAGCCATAGGCCTGTGTTAAGCCATACCGTTTATCTTCGTCTTCAAGCATTTCATATTTGACAACCAATTAAGCTCCATGTATTAACGTTTGCGGCGAGGGGGCTATTGTATGAAAGGCTCTGTCACATGTGGTATTGAAGTACGTCAGCAGGGAATGTTTTGATGTGAAACGAGAACTCCGCGCTGTATACGTTCGGAAGCACATCAGCTACCAAAGCATCACATGCGCCCTGCGTGAGGCTTTTATAGGGCAGCTAATGATAATGTTTCTGAACAAATATTGGGTGTATGATTTACCTAATGTGCATTCCTGCATCAGATATAACGCCAGATTGAAGCCCAAACCTAGCTATGGGCCGATTTGAGCTTTAACTGGGTTTGAGCTGAGTTTGTGTGGCCCTCGTTTCGCTCATTACAGCTCATTATGAAAAGGATACAAAGCTGGCCTGAGCAGTTCTTGACTGGCATCTAATTCCCAGGCACGTTATATCACCATGCCTTAACACCACCAGGTCATGCTCAAGCACCTCCTCTGATGTAAGTAATTACGGAGGTAAACAATTAAACGCAATGCCAAAATTTTCAATGCTGTTCAAGGTTCACTCAACACGTATTTACAAAGGCATTTAACAATAAGTTCAGCATTTTATTTATTAAACATAATGTGTATCTGCCATTCAAAGATAAAACTTCATATGCTCATGATTGACCATTCGCTTTATCATGTCATTTGATGCGTCTTCTATAGCGAAATTCGGTTATTTAAATCACTAGTTGAAGTTTTCTCAAACTTTTAGCACTTTCTTTTAGCTAAAAGTTTTAAAAAGTTCAATTAATGCCTTAAATAACCCAACTAAGCTTGAGATGACGAATCAAAGGATATGGAAAACGTACAGTGGCCAAAAATGAACATGTGGCGCTTTACCTTTGGATGGCAGATATGGTGTAGCTTGGCCTTTCCCAGCATCGCGCTGTAGCGATCTAAGGTATGTTCACTGTAAATTAAACCTACCTGCTCTCAAGGTTTGTTCATACGTAGCCGATTTAGCGACATCTGATTTGTAGCTCTTTTATTTTCTTATCCGTAGTGCACGTTTCTTCAAAACCAACTACATTGCGATGGCACCCAAGTGGTCAAAAAACGTCATGAGATGTCATATTGAAATTAACCGAATATGACTACCAAAATAACGAGTGGTTGCAGCCTTTCGCTACTTCAATTTTTCCGAGATTTTTCCATCACACGCCCGTATGTGTTCATCGGTTACCGAAATTAATACATGGCCTGTGGGATTTCTTTCTTCCACGCAACTTTTGTAGCGTAATCAAGCATCCGCACATATCACCAGAGCATCATGCTCATCCCTCCTCTCCTCCCGTTACTCGCGTTGAACTTGTATATGTTGTAACGTGGAGGCTGACGTCACGTAATTGGGAAGCATAATTTATTGCTGGAGTCGTGTTATGCATGTCGCTAGCTTGCTGGCCATGCAGCTGTACCTTGACGGGTCTAGCATAGCATTCGTTTCGCTGTGAAAGTAAAAAATTACATCATTCTTCGTCATTACTTCGATACCTGGATCAACTTCTTAAATGTCCGTTATCTTCAAACAAATATATAACCCTATTTAAGCGGCATAATGAGCATAAATTAGTTCAAGGATACTTGTTTAGGAAATTCATAAGAAACTCGCGCTTTAC
>NW_023596420.1:4063964-4098964 GCF_011947565.3 Pollicipes pollicipes | reverse complement strand
GCTACACTGCTCCCAAATATCTCTTCCACGCTGCGCGAATAACCCAGGTCTCTTCATGACTGCTACAGTATACCACGGTCTGCGCCAACACCGGCTTGAGCATGTCAAGTAGCCGTCATGACTGCTTCAAACGTCGCTCTACAATCGTGCCTTCGAGCATTTCCTCCACACTCCGATATTGTGCCCACCGCTGCCCACAGGTCTCTGGAGGAGTGCGGTTACATCGAGTCGGGGTTGATTTCCGGTGCAATATGGATGGTCGTTGAGCGTTTGTCATGGCATCAGCTGCCCACGCGACGGTAGCGCTGTGCAACAGTCCCGGGTTGAGGGTGATGCCAATGCCGACGTCCACCGTCAGTCACTGCCCTGTCGCCTCGTATCCATCTGGTATTGTCAGACGAGACATGACCAGACGAATGCACATTGTATTTCCCGCGCAACGTAGCTTACAGCAAGCCTGCACCGAATACCGCGGCGGAAAGCCATAGTGCACGAGCGGAAGCTGGTGCGCCTCTCCGCCACATTATCATCAACGTCGTTCCAACTCTGTCCGTCTGAAGCGATCAAAACCGTGCACACAGACAACAAGCTACCTCTATCGACAAACGCCTGGACAACAGCGCTCAGAGAATAGCAACACCTGGACTCGGAAGCATCGCCGACAAACGGAATGTACAACATCAGAAGAGGTAACCAACACGCGCCATGGACGCCTCTTGCGAACAGCTTGCCCCGACGCTGTACAGCAAAACGTGCAGAACGAAACTACTCGGAACGATTTCGTTGATAGCAGCGAACGTCGAAACGTCCATTGAACTGCAGATCAGTCTCATCACATGCCTACATCCGGCGGCAAAAGACGTCTTGAGAAACCGACACACCATGGTGGACGGCGGGTCACAACCGACGCGACGAAATATGTGTCGGCACCGCCTGCTCACGTGCCCGAGAACCGATTCCGATACCGACGCGGCACACCTGCGGGTGTCCAACGCGGCCGTTCGGCGGCGCTGGCCCTCCGCCGTCCCCGGAAGCGTCCCCGGCGCAGGAGAATATCACAGGGCGAGCCCGCCTCATCGGCCGCGCTCGGCGCTACCGGCCGAGCGACCTGCGCGCCGCCGCCGCTCGCCGCCGCCGGCTGCGGCTGGGCGGCCCGCGCCGGCCGCTCACACGGCCGTGTCGGTGGGCGCCGTGCCGTTGTTATGCTGGGCGGCGTCGGCGGCTGGCGGCGCCTTCTGCTCAGGGGCGGCGCGCTCGCCGGTCTCGGCGTCAACGGGCGCGCCCGCCTCCTGACGCCGGCTGACCTCGGACACTGAAAGCCCGAGACAGCACGATAAGGCGTCACTCACGGCCGTGACCCTGCCGACCACCGCCGGCAGAGCTAAGTTACAAGTCCAAGTGAGGGCCGGCTCACGCCCGGTGGCGTCAAATTTGTCAGCTGGGAACGAGCTGGCCAGCAGTCCCAGCAGCTCTCACAGCTGGCCAGCTGTCTCGTCACCCCTTACAACTGGCCGGCGCTCGAGGAACGAGGATGGTGCTGACCTGGCCGAAAGGGGATTTTAAACACCAGGAGACCCGTAGACCGTCACCATCAACGTCCTTTTGTGTCATTCCTGCCTCTAAGTAGTGGAAGGCACAGTCCTTAGACGCTAGTCCGTAGGTGAAAAGCCAGGGCGAGCTTGACTGCGTGCCACATCCGTATACCTCAGCGTGTGATGTTTAACTCATGTTGTTGAATATCCAGAAGTTGTTTCGGTTACACAACAAGGAATTATAACAAAGATTCACCCAAATCATAGGCAGTGATGTCAAAAAATAACTACGGTGATGATGACGCGACTGGTCCTTGTCAAACGCATGGAGTCCTTCGATCACCTTTGGCACATTTGTTGGTTCTTACTGCCTGCGTCGTGTGACGACTTACTGTCCCAACGACAAGCTGCTGTGGCACACAGGCTAGAAGAACCAGAGGGAGTGAGGAGATGGAAAGGAAAGGGCGATGTGGAAGGAAGGATTGTAAGAGAGAGAGAGAGACAGAGAGAGAGAGAGAGGGAGAGGAGAGAGAGGGAGAGAGGGAGAGAGAGAGAGAGAGAGAGAGAGAGAGAGAGAGAGAGAGAGAGAGAGAGAGAGAGAGAGAGGGAGAGAGAAAAGCAGAGAGCACGATCAAGTCACTAGCGGCTCTAAGCAGGCTTACCGTTAGTAAGCTAGTTTGCAGCAGGGTAGCGATGTTTGCAGGCTGTGGAGTGTTACACGCGTGCTGCAAGCTAGAGAGCTGCGGGCGGTCGCCGACGGTGCATACCACACTGATCCGTTCGTCCGCTCCTCATGCACGTGCGGCCCCCGCCCAGCTTCAGCGTGTGGCACCAGCGGGGATCCGTTCGTCCGCTCCTCATGCACGTGCGACCCCCGCCCAGCTTCAGCGTGTGGCACCAGCGGGGAGCCGTTCGTCCGCTCCTCATGCACGTGCGACCCCCGCCCAGCTTCAGCGTGTGGCACCAGCGGGGATCTGTTCGTCCGCTCCCCATGCACGTGCGACCCCCGCCCAGCTTCAGCGTGTGGCACCAGCGGGGATCCGTTCTTCCGCTCCTCATGCACGTGCGACCCCCGCCCAGCTTCAGCGTGTGGCACCAGCGGGGATCCGTTCGTCCGCTCCTCATGCACGTGCGACCCCCGCCCAGCTTCAGCGTGTGGCACCAGCGGGGATCTGTTCGTCTGCTCCCCATGCACGTGCGGCCCCCGCCCAGCCTTAGTGTGTGGCACCAGCGGGGACCCGTTCTTCCGCTTGTAATGCCCGTGTGGCCCTCGCCCAGCCTCAGCGTGTGGTACCAGCGGGGCTTGACACGGCATGCACATACTCCATCAAACTTTCGCCCTCCGAGCACGTAGTCAAACAACGCAATCACGTCAAATTTATTGACCGGGAACATTTGATCAACGCTGAGCGAAGCAAACCAACAAACTTGCAAAGCGCCAGAATGAATCTATGTTCGTTATATACAAACGCAATATATATACAAACGGAAGTGTAAGCGCCAGAACCGAGCCATATGATCCTTACATGCTTGCCAAAAAAGACATTCCCGTTGGATGGCACCTCACTGCATCCACATTCATTCACCGTGAGCATGCGTTCGCAGTGACATTCAGTCATGCATTGGAAGCGGCATGCGGTAAACGCGTCGCTTCCAGCGTTATGCTGGCTCGACTAGCACACTCGCGCTACTGTAAGCCCCATCTCCAGCAGGCAGCTTACGGTTAGTCTACAAGAGAGCGTGAAATAGGAGTCTTTGTCAGCAATGATGATGTTGAGAAAGAGGTGGTAAACAACGATCAAGGCGGGTACAATTGCCTCCACGTCCACTCCGACCGGGAGCCGGGAGCACAGAATCCGCACACGCCTCACACGATCACATCGCATGTTGCAGCGGCAAGGCCGCGCCGCCGGCTGTCCGCTGGCAACATCAGAGGCCGCACGAGCTCACGACGTGAGCTACAACGAGCTATAGCTAGCATGATCCAGACCATGAGACACGAGTGGTCATCCCTGGATGGTCTCCTGTTTCTCTCCCGCATTGTATCATGTCATGTGTTGTATAACGTCACTGCGCGTCAGTTTAAGTCGCTAAAAAGCACTCAGCTGCGTATGATCGCTTGTTTCAGGTGCCTGGCAGGTTTGGCGGGTTCACAACTTCTTCGTAACATGTACAGCACTAAAACTGCACTTACAACTTCCGTGCCCGCTGTCCGTCCAGCTCTGGGTGACCCATATCCAGCCTGCACTACACACGTTCAGTACTTCCCACCCGCTTAGTCCTGCCTACCGCGCCCATGACACCTAATTTATCTGCTGTCCGCGCCCCATGCGGCGGTTGCGGTTACACTGATGAAACCCCGGCGCTGAGCGGGTCCGATGGGATGGCGGGCGAGGACGAGAGGCGTGCCGACAGCTGAGCTCTCAGCTGGTCCGGCATGACGGGCACGCCGCCGGCCGGCGGCTGCGACAGCGGACGCACCGCCTTGGGAGGCAGCGGCGGCGGCGGCGGCAGCGGCTCCGCGGGATACGGGATGCCCAGCTCCTGGTACGAGTGCGGGCTGGCCGGCGCCGGCTGGGCTGGCCAGAACGGTGCCGCATCGTGTGGCGACGGCGGCGGGAGGGGACCGCGTGAGCGCGCCGCCGACCACGGCCTGGCCGGCGGCTCGGCCCGCGGCTCGGCCGGCGGCTCGGCCCAGCGCGGGTGCACCCCGGTACTGGGGAACAGGATGGGCGAGATGGGGGTCGGCGGGGTCAGCGGCAGTGAGCGCACATCCGGCGCGCCAGCTGAACTCAACGAGCTAGGGACGATGGAACGCGGCGGGAAATCTAGCTCCTCAATGGCGACGGCGCCATCGTCACTGGAGAGCGGACGTGAGGCGACAGGCGGAGCCGGCTGGACCGCGTCCCCCGGCGCCGCCTCGCTGGCCGGCGCCGGGCTCAAACTCTCCGCCTCGTCAGGCACACCAGCCGGGGCGTTATCGTTGGAGTATGTCACCTCCTCCTGCCCTTCGCCGCCGTCAGCGGCATGGAAGCGCTCTCGATTCGGCCGCGAGCTCAGACTCTGCTTTAGCTGCTGGTAACTGGTCGGCAGACCCCCGAAGCGAGAACGCGGGCGCGGTCGACTTCCGCCACCACCGCCGGCAGCGCCACCTGGTCCAGCGGCGCCGCGAGCGCCACTAACGCTGCCGGTGGACGCTCGGCGAACTTTTCTGGGCAGCTGGCTGGCTTGTTGTCTTGGGTTTGTGTTTCCCTTACCTGCAAAACACCACTTTCCACGGCTCCGCCCGAACGCCACCAGTCCGATGATGAGAAGCAGCACGAGCCCGCCTACGACGGCGCCAACAATGGCTGACGAGCTCATCACTGCGGCAGCAGGAGTACAGTGTGATGACTCGGAAACAAGACAACGAGAGCAGGGCAAGGTGTCACTCCTCGGACAAACACAGCAGGGCGCGCGGAAGCAGGGTGTATGCCCGGGCACAACGTGCATAAGAAGGGGCGAGTATCACTTCCCCGGGCAGGACATAGCAGCAATAGGGGCAGGGTGCGACCTCCAGACGCAGTATGTCGGCAGAACACTGTGCCCCCGCGGACGCGGCACTCAGGGGCATGTGATGGGTGGCACTCCTTGTACAGAGAACAACGGATGCAGGGGCACGATGAAACTCTCTGGCACAAAACTCGGTAGCAGACGCAGGGTGTCACTCATTGAACAAACACAACAGCAGCAGGAGCAGAGTTGAGTTACCGGACACGGTACGACAGCAGCGGGGTCAATTGAGTGAGCTACCGGACACGGTACGACAGCAGCGGGGTCAATCGAGTTGAGCTACCGGACACGGTACGACAGCAGCGGGGGCAATCGAGTTGAGCTACCGGACACGGTACGACAGCATCGGGGGCAATCGAGTTGAGCTACCGGACACGGTACGACAGCAGCGGGGTCAATCGAGTTGAGCTACCGGACACGGTACGACAGCAGCGGGGGCAATCGAGTTGAGCTACCGGACACGGTACAACAGCAGCGGGGTCAATCGAGTTGAGCTACCGGATACGGTACGACAGCAGCGGGGCCAATCGAATTGAGCTAACGGACACGGCACGACAGCAGCGGGGTCAATCGAGTTGAGCTACCGGACACGGTGCGACAGCAACGGGGTCAATCGAGTTGAGCTACCGGACACGGTACGACGGCAGCGGGGTCAATCGAGTTGAGCTACCGGACACGGTACGACAGCAGCGGGGTCAATCGAACTGAGCTACCGGACACGGTACGACAGCAGCGGGGTCAATTGAGTTGAGCTACCGGACACGGTACGACGGCAGCGGAGTCGAGCTGTACGCCCCGGATGCAAAAGAATTGCAGAAGGGACATGGAGAAACCTTTCAAACATTAAACAACACAGAGGGAAAGGATAAAACTCCTACATATAGCTCAGGAGCAGCTTATTCGGACGTGCCACTGGACACAGCATTAACTCCAAGAATTCCGCCTCGTTTTCGCGGAAGACGAGGCGTGATCCTTGGAGGCAACAAGCCAACAACAGGGACAGAAAACAGCCGTGACAGGACGCCACTTCCTGTGCAAGGCTGAGGCACGAACTCTGTATCATCTGAGGGTACTGCAAACGCGGGACAGGATACCGTCTCCCAGGTACGGTGCGGCCGAGGAGAAAATGCTTCCACCACAGCTCAGGAGCTTTCGGATGCAAAGGAAAGGTATTGTTTTCGGATATAACTGGGGCAGGGACATGATGCCACTCTCCGCACACGGCAGATGTGGGAAGAGAGTTGACTCTGGCAGGGGCAGGCGGAGGCGCGGTGTCGTCACGGAAACGTCAAAAACAGCAGAAGGTGCCCTTCCTGGCGCGCGAAGGGAGCCTGGACAGGATGTTGTGTCCCAGGCACCATCGGAGCGAAGGCCATTCTCCGCGCGGGACAAGAGCGACGATGACGCCAGTTGTAACTACCAGCGCCACGACGCAACAGCGATGGCATGGAATGCCACCCAGTGTGTGAGACGAAATCATGGACCGTGGCATTGGAATCACCGACAGCAGACGTGATGCGCATGCCAGGAAGCAATGGTGAAACCCACGGGTGTCATCGAGGTTGAGAAAATTTTTGCATGGGCCAATATTTGTACATGGAAAACAATGACATTTCTTAAGTGATTTTGCTGGCTGACAACCCCGATCACGTTCTTGATACGATTTGCTCAAATCAGACCACGTGGCCAGGCACTATCACCCGGATTCCAATAGCAATATGTGTCAGCTCACGATCAGGCGGGAACTAAGGCTATTGGAATGCTTGCTGTATCTTACAAATCGCGCGCTTGATGAAACAGCAGTGTCTTACTGAACGCCCATACTGGGTTCAGCGGCAGAGTAAAGCAGCACCCTTTTGACCAAAGGTTCTCTTGTCGAGACCAAAACAGGAATTCACAGGTTTAAAAAATAGGTGCTATAAGAATAAGAAATGCTTACTAAACCGCAGCTCCCCTACCCCTCCCCATACACACGATCACGCACGGGGTTACCGCACACCAATTGGTGAGGTAGATGACAACATATACTATGGAATGGGGCGGTTCATCAACTTAGGAAAGCTGGGCTTATCAAAACGCCTAGCTAGGGGCCGATTCAAAATACCTTACTTTGAGACGGAATGAAAATAAATGTGATGCCAAAAACGGCTTTTTGGTACCAGCATACACAAAACCAGCAAGACCAACAAACCTGCGTGCGTGCATATGGCGAACTGACGTTCTCAGTCGGGTGAGTGGCCTTACCTTGCGGCGGTGGTGCTGAGTCGGGCGCGTGGCCTTACCTTACGGCGGTGGTGCTGAGTCGGGCGCGTGGCCTTACCTTGCGGCGGTGGTGCTGAGTCGGGCGCGTGGCCTTACCTTGCGGCGGTGGGGCTGAGTCGGCCGCGTGGGCTTACCTTGCGGCGGTGGTGCTGAGTCGGGCGCGTGGCCTTACCTTGCGGCGGTGGTGCCGGCCCCGTCCCGATTGTGAACTCGAGCGCCGTCGGCCCCATCTCGTTCTCCAGCCGCAGTTGGAACGTCTTGGACTGGTCCTCCATCCGCACCGGGGCGATGGTGAGCGTCAGGTTGTATTTTCCCCTCTGGCCGTCTATCTGGGTAGCGGGGTCGGGCTGGTCAGGCAGGCCCACTGGCCCCGCAAGGCGTGCTGCCAACGCGGCGCGCTCCGTCGGGTTCATTGAACAGTAGACAGCTACAGAACACTGGAAAACTCGCTAGCCTTGTGACACTAGCTGATGGTCCTAAGGTCCACACTGTAAGCACAAGAAGACAAGCAAACACTAGTAGCAATTATACGTTAATAATGCCATATGACGCATATTATCATGACGTAATGAGGAGCACATTTTCTAAACAGAAAAGCCGCGTTATCTAGAATGCTCCTTTCCGCTTAAAAGTATACCAATAGTTATAAGTCAGCTTATTTAATCCTTTCTAATGTTTGCTTCAGTATCCTGAAATGTGGCACATCCTCTTTAATATTGTTCTCGTAAGTGGGCACGGAAGAAAGCTTCACGGACTCCGGTGGCCATCCCTACTAACGCCCCAATGGCAGCCAACAGTGATGACAGATTGCTTTCAAAAACATTTTTTAATGTCCTAGCTTTACTGGCTTTGCCATGCGCACCTACACTTTGCTGTTTTATTTGTCATTTAAATGCATGGCTATGGCATGCTCCATTTTGTTGCAGGCAGTGTCAGCTTTCCGAATGGTACGAGAACGATTCGGAATATATTTCACTGGAATTAAAGCCCTTAAGTCTTTGAAAATATCTGGAATAATGGACATATTCAGGAACACATGTGCATGTGGCAAATATATCCATAATGTGTACACAATAGCGTAAATCCTGGACGATGGAGACCCTTCGGCAGCAAATTTTTAGAGCTACATGAATATTCACAAATCAGAACACTACCGAAGACTACCAAAGGCATCGGCCCGACATCCGCCAACAGCCTGTCTGGTTGTCGGCCACTGGCCGGTATCTGCCGTCACCCCGCGTCGGCAGTGTTGGCGGGCGCCGCGGCTCTATCGCAGCCCACGGACAGGCGATAACGCCCACGCCCGCGTGCCACAGGTGTGTGACTCATCGGTATCGAACCGTTAACATGGCGGTCACTCTTGCCACTCATATGAATTCCGGCGGCTGAGCCATAGCGGGGTACACGTACATTTGTGACTCAGTTGACAGCCTTAGCGTCCCGGTCACTGATTCAGTGGCGATAAGGCACGCGAAAACACGCATTAGATGGAAGTATACACGTCGAGGTGGCCAAAAAGGCCGAGGCGCCGGAGGTGGAGCCCATAATCAAGAAATGCGCCTTTGAGGAGTGGCGATTTGGGCTGAAACATCGGCAGAGTAGGAGCACAGAGTTCGGTTTTTGACGGCTCACATTAGTGCTCGCTTTTGAGGTGTCTCAACAACAGCTCGACTGATCAAGGTGACATTGGGCTGCTTGAGCTTGCAGTTTGTCGACAGCTGACGTGCAAGTGTTAGTGGATCCCGCAGTGCTCACTTCCTGTCACGTCAGGCAAAGGGAAACGACGGAGTTATCAAACAAGCGCGCACAAACGTGCAAAAGCAGCGCTGTGACTCCGACCGGCCACAACAAGAGATCACTTCCAGCCTAAATGATAGCCGTTGCCGAAATATGTTAGATGCTCACCGGCCGGCTGACCACCAATGACGAATTTCATCCGCACAGTCCACAGGACCAAACCTAGCCGTCAGCGTCCAGCGCGCTGCTTCCTTCAACTAAGCCCCGCCGACGCCGGGCTCCCTGGCGGGTGGCTGTTTCCACGAGGAAGACAGAGACTCTGGACATCGTACGCAATGTGCATCAGATCCTCTTGTTGAGTGTTTCTGAAGGTCTGAAGCGGCTCTACAGCGAACATCATCAATCCCCGTGTACTTGTTATAGACTATTCTAGGCCCTGGCCTTGGCAAGCCAGATCGACGTGAAACCAGCCCACGAGGCTTTTATATCACCATACCAAGTGGTTTGAATGTGGATGGCAAAGCACCGACCATCTAGGCTGAACACGCGTCAGGTCCAGCCTAGACATCGCCTACAGTGATGTCAGAAGAACCTATCATTATGATGCCCGGCCGTTCTCGATTTGCGACTTCTGAGCCTCTCTTGTGTCTTGGTAGTGCGATGGGAGCGGCTGCGAGCCGTGTGTCGGTCGGTCATGCGAGAGCCACGGCGACGCTCAGGGAGTGCGTGCCGTCACCAGACCGGTCATGCCAGACCCACGGCGACGCTCAGGGAGTGCGTACCGTCACCAGACCGGTCATGCCAGACCCACGGCGACGCTCAGGGAGTGCGTACCGTCACCAGAGAGCCGGCCGTGAACCGTCCGTCCAGAGACTGACTCCCAGTCTGGACGAAGACGTTGTCGCCGATCTTCCAGGACATGGGCCCTGGCATGGGGTTGGCCGTGAAGCTCAAGGTGACCTGGCCCTCCTCTCCGGCCGTGAAGCCGTAAATCTTGCCGACGTTGTTTCCTTCAGGGCGATACGGAGCATCTGGAGGAGACACGGCAGCCGTGGTGACATGGTCAACATGACAGCAGGAATGACGACACACATTGGGTGATCCTCTAACGGGCGGCAGCTAGCGGACGTCACGCACAATCTCTAACAGGATGATTGATCAGTGAATCAATGCATTATCGTTTGCGTCGTTGTCTGCCAGTCGGCAGCATTATAAATGCACGCTAACCAGCTCGTAACTGTTATCGATACTGGATTAGGACATTACGTGGCCGAAATTTTCTCGGGGAAATGTCTGTTCAATATCTTCGACTTCCTGCGAATTCGAGGGCGATCACGTAAAATCGCCTGGTATCTAGCGCATAAGTTTTGGCTCAGGGTAGGGAGAGAGGACACATCCCCGTGGCCTTCTCCTTGGCTATGTCCCTGGTATTGAGCATTTTCCGCTTCCTCATCCAAACCCATCGGCTAAACCAGCAAAGCCTTTTGCAGATGGCCCATGTATCCCCAAAATATCCCAAATCAAACCATAACATTCCGGTTGGCAGTCCTGCTTTGAGCTAAGACTGCTTACGTGGGGCGCTGACGTCACTGCTCCACCGAATACATTTTCTATTTCAAAGAAGCACGACTATTCACAGCTTATCATACCGTGTAAATATGCCTGGAGGTCATTAGCACAAAAGAAACATGCTAACCGGCTTGGACCATCACGCAACCACAAAAGCTTAAGTTAGTCTGGTTCTGTGTAGTCATTATGTAGTCAGTCATATGGTTCCCTCTACTCCATTATTGCTGCAGCAGGATTTTATGTAGCAGTGGGTTTGGAAAACTTACGCGCGAGCTTATGATGAACATTTTATGGTGGGTTTAAGTGAGCTTGTTCCGTACCAGCATTGATGACTTCATTTCTAGAAACAGGATGGAAGAATATTGTGCTCCGCAGAGCATAACCATCAGCAGTATCCGACACAAGATCACCGGGATAACCAGGTAACATCACGCGGACACGAAAGCAAACATTTTAGCAATTGCGAGTTGCAAAAAAATTGCCAAAAATTCAATTCGCTCGCGATGAGGCCCATGGCATGCATCACATGACCCACAACGGCGTGTGGAGCCGCAAGTTGGGTCATCTGGTGGGTTTTTTGAGTCATCCAATTAAAGGGCTGCATGACCACGTGTCCGGTGGTCTCTACTGCTCCCAGGTCTGCTGAAGTGTCATCACACACAGCGAATTGTGAGGCAGGGGGGGGGGGGGGCAGCTCACACTGCACGTCGACGACAATGGCTTGCTCGCGGCTGTCCTGATCATCATAGCCAGCGTGGCTGGCCACGCAGCGCAGCTGGTCGCCGTTGTTCTCCTTTCTGAAGCGGTGCGTCAGAGTTGAGTTGGTGGTGACGAGCCCCGTGGCCGGGTCCTTGGTGTCCGTCACCACGACGCCTTCGTAGATCTGCGTGTTCTCCAGGTACCACTCGAGCTTGGCTTTCGGTCGGGCGCCGCTCGCTTCGCAAGTTACCGAGGTCGGCTGGTCGGCCGACGCCGTCAGCTCGAAGCTGCCGGCAGCAGCGCCGAGAAACTCCAGCCGGGACGGCTTCTCTGCCAGCAGCACGACAGCTATCGGTCAGAGGGCGTGGTCGGGAGCAGCATGGGGAGTGAGCGAGCGGAGACAGGGAGCACCAGCTGTGCTGCGGGTCCCCGGTCAGGGTGGAGTAGCAGCACGGCAGCTGTCGGTCAGAGAGCGTGTTTGGGAACACTGCCGGAGCCGAAAGTTGCATGTCCCGCATGAAGCGCACGTGGTTGTCACACCGTCAATATGAAGGGGTGGGGGCAATATAGCCAACATCAACAACGCTTTGGCTTTGGGTATGTGACGGTGCATATAACGAAAGACTTACTTAAAATTACTGCTGGAGTTACCCAGCCAATGATTTTTTAGAGGTGACCACACTGAAAGAGCACCGCAAAGAGTGTCAACCCCAGTTAGTGATGGGAAACGTAACGAGAGGGCGCCCCGCGGTTCCGCGGGGCACATGGCAGTGGGAGCAGAGCCACGGGGCACAGGGCCGTGGAGGGAGAGCCGCGGAACACATGGCAGTGGAGGGAGAGCCGTGGATCGTGGAGGAGGGGGAGGAGCTGATAGGACACACCGCACAGTAAACGGTTGGTGCGGGGTTGCGGTCACTTCATAAGTGTTGGAATAAACGCACATGTATGCACATCGATGATCAGGTGGGTTGTTTAAAACACGCACCGACTGATGCCAATGGAACTCGGAGCCCTAACGCATTAGCGGCATGAGGAGACTACACAGTCCAAGACCCTGCTGCTGACTATAGTCTATTGCCCGCATCTGCAATCCAAAGTGTGGTCTATCCAATTTTACGTAATGGGAACCAGTGGCAGGGTGTTATGGGCCCATTAACAGGTTTACGTGTTCACCGCCCATCCCGTTTGCGGCGGGTGTTCGATACATTGTGAGGAACATCGCGGCAGCACCTACCAGCGCAGGCAGGCTCGTAATCAGGCAAGCACAGAGCAGATGGAAGGTGGTCCCTTGGTCAGGGTAGCAGGAGGACGGCGGTCCCTTGGTGAGGACAGCAGAAACACAGCGGTCCGCTGGGAGGGCAGCAGAAGGACGGCGGTCCTTTGGTCAGGGCAGCAGGAGGACGGCGGTCCCCTGGTGAGGACAGCAGAAGCACAACGGTCCGTTGGTGAGGGCGGCAGAAGGACGGCAATCCCTTGGTCAGGGCAGCAGGAGGACGGCGGTCCCTTGGCGAGGACAGCAGAAACACAACGGTCCGTTGGTGATGGCGGCAGAAGGACGGCGGTCCCTGGGGCCAGCCACTCACGTGCGATCACCACCTCGGCCGCATCGGAGTTCGCTTGACCGCCGTTCTTCGTGTAAGGCGAACACGTGTACACCCCGTTGAACCGGTTGTCGACGTTGTTGAGCGTGATGGTGCAGTCCATATCGCTGTTTTTGTCACGAGCCGAGATGTCTAGGTTGCCCGGAACCTGCAGCAAACGGTTCGGAGAGTAAAGTAGTGACACCGCTGGTTCACCGTGTTCCCCTAAAGCAGCGGCGCAACGTATGACATTCCAATCGATGTATGCAAGAGAGGACTGCAGCCGCTCCTCTCCACACGAAGGGAGACGGGAGGTGAAGGCGGGCGAGGTCTGGCGGCATCACGCGCGGCGACCACGAGTGTGACTTGGCCTCTCCTGACTGTAACGGAAGAACGACTAGTCAGCCGAAGTCTCAAAGCGCTCGGTCTGCTCATGCCGACGACCCCTGGCTCCGGAGCCAATGCCGCCGTGCACGCACTGCAACGGCGCAGCTCTGGTGCCTGGCGTGAAGGGAGGACAAGAGCACGCTGCACTCGCCCGCTACAGGCCAACTGCAGCCTACGCGAGCTCACTCGATTGGATCCTGACGTGGTTCGGGATCGCGTGGGATAATAGCCTGTTTTCAACCTATTCAAGACGCGTGATGCAAGGCATGATGTCACGCACATTAGGGTGTGGTGGGGTACGATTTGTGGGTGATGAAGGTGTTTTGCCACCGTGTCGGTGGCAGGCCACCGTCTGCAAAAAGATAGCACGAAAATGGCTCGCAGTAAGCTCTATAGCACACATCGACTTGCGAATGGTCAGAAGCTTCTATGTGAAATGGTCGCATCATGAGGTATCGCAGACAATCCGCTGCAACCACGACAGCGAGCGCATAACCAACCCGAGTATCTGTACTGGAGCCGCCTGTGCGTGCTGACCACGCGGCTTTCGTTGCGTTCGCCTGCGCTCTCACCCTCCCCCCCCCCCCCCCCTAAGGTCGTCATTGTCTGACCGTTGGCAATCAAGCGATAACGAGCGCGTCGAGACGTGACCTCCAGGACTGATCACCCAGGGCAAGTCGGGATGGTCCGGGACACTTCGCCTAGTAGCAACGGCGGTCGGCGTGGCCCACGACGATTTTTGGTCACCTCGGCGCGAGAACGATGCAAAGGAACAGATTAGTCTTGGGACAACTGAAGGAACTCTTGCGTGTCATGTGGCGGGCTCGCAGTGATCATCATTATGTGGCCAGGTCGTGTACCGAGCTTGCGATTGAAAGTCGCTTGCAGTAAATGTTACATTACTTATAGCAGGAAGTGACGCGTCCGCTTAAGCGAGATCAGTTTTCAAGTTGGAGTCGTCTAATGATCAATGCGGTTCGTCCGAATGATAGTTTTGGTCGTGGCTATGGAATGATGGGTTACAGCTTATAATCTAATTAAATCATCTGAAACTCTGATAAGTTCGACCTTACTTTCCTCGTGAAGGATACTAATTTTCGAACAATACCAAAAGGCGCACTGCACACGGACATCTCGGCACAACGGCAACCAATGAAGTAAGGCCATAGGGAACTTTTGGGGGCCTTGCACACGTACAGCATGATTACCATTTCACGCCCCATAGCTAGAGATGCTTTATAAGCCCCTCCGAATAGCTTGCCACAGTCAGGATCTCAAACCCCGATGGAAGTCACTTGAGAAAGCTGAGACTGCTATGCGGCGGAAGGTAGCCCATCTTCAACCCAGATTCGACCCCGAATGAATTTGATGGCACAAATGTAGAACATCCCAATATCTTTTACGGGATCGCAAAACCCTGAACGAATGACACGTGACCTGAAAGCTCTCTGCTATCCAAAGACAACGGAGCACAGAAAATCCACCTTTCTTTTCTAAGGGCAAACTTGTAAAAAAGTATAGTGATGTCTAAGGGGTGGCCCCCACGAAAATCTTCAAACTCGTCTCAACGAGCCACCGACTGATGTGTATCAATCTGACTGAGGAAACCCTTCGGGCCAATGATATTTGGGGTTTTAAATCCCTCGGGGAACCTACTAACGGGGCTTTGCGCTTGCTTGACAGCAAACATAGGCTAAGTTGTATATCGATACAATGATCATCATAGCGAGTTAATCAAATCAGTAAGTCATCATTCTTTAGCGCTATGATGTTCATTCCAATGGCTACGAGTCATCATTTACGAATTAAGGATACCATGGGCGCCTTTGTTGATGCATAAGTTGACCAGCCATAACCAAGGACAAGTATGCTTTCTGACTAAACTTGCACTTAAAATTTTGAATGCACCATAGAAGCTTGCCAAAATCGCGGTGACCTGGAAGATCCATAGAAAGACGCTTCCGTCAACCTAAAGTATCATTAAACATCTAGCTTAGTTAAGTATAGCTAAGTAAGTGAACAATCCCGCTTTTAAGTTTCTAAGAGTTTGACCCGCTCAAGATTGGTGTCCAACGGGTTTCGTCGGCCAGATTGGCAAGTGTCAGCCGATGTTTCGATGAAATGATTTTGAAGAAAATCTAAGGGGCCGCCCATAGACAACTTTTTCTCGATCACCCATAACTTTCCCCGTAGACATTGGCGGTTTTGTTACAACGCACCATATCTGCCTGCGGGTCTGCCAAGCGTCCGCGATTTCGGCTAGATTTTGGGGTACATTCACATGCACATTCTTCTGATTTGGGGTCATGTGGGCTTAGTTATTTAAAAGCAACAATGCCCAGTTACGTGCAAGTCTAGAAAATTATGGGTTTACAGGGTTACCGCAGCCAGCAGTTTAAGAGGGTTGGAATGTGCCATGGTGGAACAGTAGGACGACTACCTATAACGGATCCACCGGCCCCCTTGTCCAGAGCCAGTGGGCACAGACACTGGACTCGAACAGAAGATGTTGACCTCGCACATTCTCCACAAAGTGCACCGGGTCATCGCCTGCCTGATAAAACAGGCACAGAGCAGAGCGCGGGCGGCGCAGGCACGGCTTGTTCGAGACCTCATTTCCAGCATGTTGTATGCAGACAGGCCGAAAATTCTATTATTGCTAGGTCTTAGGTGAGCCGTTGTCTTGTGGAAGCTCAACTATTGGCTCAGCCGCCGCAGGGGCGGACTAAGCTCTACTTCATCAGCCTTCCGCGCTTTGCTTTGCGACGACGACCCAATTTTCTGTATGTGGGTGTTTATGGAGGTGACTTTTCTGTTTGTAGGGACTTATGGAGCCTATTTTCCTGTTCGTGGAGGCTACCCTCAGTTCAAAATATACCAAAACCATGTAAACATCGCTGAAAATTGAGTTTCCATTTTGGTGGTCTTTTGGCCTTGAAAAAGTTGTTTGGATGTTCGGTGCGTTTTGACCGGTGATTTGGACAAGCAAAATTGGAAAACCCTTTATTATCTGCAACGGATAGCTACATGGCTGGCCCCAATCCAGCCTCTAGGCTGTTCTAGACCAGGGTGTCGGCAAAAGTATTCGAAAATAGAATGTATTACGTAAGTTGCTCAGTGCATTAGCCAGGAACATTGTACACACAGATAAGACGGCAGTATTAGCCTTATTCCTCGGCAAAACCAGGAGAATGGAGACATAGTTTGGTTGATATTTCGGCAACATGTCTTTATCGAAACTAAAGCAGAAGTGAATTAATTCACTTCTGCTGTTGTTATATTCGCATATGCTACATAATTTCGTTTACGAGCCTCTCAATCTGGAAGGTAAATGTGTCCGCTCTATAAGGAACTCTCGATACAGCAGCCCTTCTGAAAAAATGCGGCTCTGGGACGAGAATCTCAGCTGCAACTCTGCACTTTCTGCGATCGGGACCGCTGAACCATTTAACCTGAACTAGATTAAGCCAACCATATCGCTCACCTTTTAAAACGTCCCTTCACAATGTAATTCACGACATTTTTCAAGCGCTCGCGCAAGGACATTTTCAATAATACACCCTACACCTGTGAACATTACCCCATAAAAATGTCCAATGCAACATAACTTACAAGAAGATGTTATAGCTCATATAATACTGCCTTCTCCGATTTTGAGTGCTTAGCATATAAATGATGAAGATGCCTACTTCCACATACCAAGCATAAAAGGTGATTCATTTTGCATGCTCACGATGATTCCCAGCCATACGAGAGCCGTCTACCAGTAGGTGTCAGTGAGAGCACGCGCCCGCTGATCTAAAAGTCACTCACCATGTTGTTGAGGAACCCGGTGGCTCCGAGACCGAGCGTCTCCAGTTTCCAGCCACAAGTGACCGGTTCATTGGTGACGCACTCCAGCAGCACGGCATCACCCTGATGAACCACCGACAGCGCCTGTGGCTGAGCTTTGAACAGTCGGGCCAGCGAACCTGAGGGTCGAACGAGGTCACGTGTCACGCAGTGAGCCGAGGACACGCGACAAACATCGGATGGATCACACAACACACAGCGGGCGGGCAACGCAATACACGGTGGACGGGTCACGTGATACACGTCGGGTCACGCGACACACGGTGGACGGGTCACGTGATATACGTCGGGTCACAGTCAACGGTTACGCCGTGGATCGGGTCGCTCGTCATATGGCGGCCAGGCCAGGCGTCACATGGTGATCAGTTCGTGAGTCACGTGACGGTCAGGCCATGTGGCACATGGCGGCCAAGTCATGTGTCACATGACGACGTCGCACGGCACATGACGGCCTGGTCGTGGGTCACATGACGGCCGAGTCGTGGAGTCACATGGCCGCCGGGTCATAAGCCCTCCGGCGGCCAGTTTGTAGGTGGCATGACAGCCAGGCCATGTTCACACAGAGGGACCAGAATGAAATATTAGGTAAAGATGAGCTTAGATAGCGCACCACAACTGACCTGAGTAGCAGGTCATTCTGATCAAATGCAAGTCAAAGGTGAGGTCAGGTACAGAACAATGACAACATGGGCGTAGGTAGCCGAGCTATTATGTCACCGACACTGACACCAATACCGAAATCAACACTGACGCCGACATAAACACCGGCGCCGACACCGATAACAACGACAACGGCGGCAACGACGTCAGGACAGTCTCGGAATATGAGTCGGAGGCCATCAAGTCTGATACGCGCACGTGGCCACGCGAAAAAATATCCGCATTTCCTTCTCAGGAACGGCTTAAAAACTGAACACCCTTTCAGAAAACTAAGCGAGCTAGACCCACGGAAATTCACGAAGTAGCGATATACGCTCGTTTCTCCCAGGACATGTGCTCCAAGCAGATTTGTTTAATATTTTTCTGACTTATCTCATCATAAAGTGCATTCATATCGTTCTAGGGGCTTTGTTAAGTTCAGGTCATCCAAGGCCAAAGTAGATCACACTGTGACCTGATCAGATCATACAAGTATAATTCAGGTCATGCAATCATTATGTCATTATATCGCTACATAACATATATCACACATCATAATCATTATATCATACAAATCATTGCGGGCCATACAACTTGAACAAATAGGCACATGCTATTCAGACTTTGAAAATTATGTTGTCGTTTTGATTTATTTTTTGATTATTTTTTATTTACTATTTATTATCATTATGAAAAGCCCCTCTAAGGCGCTTTTCCCATTGATCACGCCCGACCAATTGTCGATATAGCCGCACCGGCCCATGCAACAATAGTCTTAATCCAGTGGACCTGACATGCAATGTTATAGTCATTAGTCATCAGTCATCAGTCATAGGGCAAATGTGCTTAGTTCTTGAGATAACAAAAGGTATCCACGAAATGCCAATTTTGTCATTTTTACCCGATTTCCATAGCAATATACGAGCTAGAAAAAGCTCGTCGAAATCACGTCCCGCAAGTTCTGTGGGAAATACCTGATTCTGTGATTTAACAGCTTACTGCAGTCGTTGAATGAATCAGTGCCTACGTGTTTGTAGGACGGGACGGGTGAAGCGCACCTTCAGCCTGATAGCGACATCCGGTCGGGCAGCCTGCACGCGGACCCGGATCCCACTCATGCTCTTTCGCCCAGACCGAGGCTTTTCCCGGCGCCATTGATCTGGGGGACGCTCGGGATTAACTTATTCTGATCGCTCCACCAACGCCACCGCTGACGGTCATGCACGGCTCAGCCGCCACCGTCTGACGGTCACACACGGCTCAGCCGCCATCGTCTGACGGTCACACACGGCTCAGCCGCCACCGTCTGACGGTCACACACGGCTCAGCCGCCACCGTCTGACGGTCACACATGGCTCAGCCGCCACCGTCTGACGGTCACACACGGCTCAGCCGCCACCGTCTGACGGTCACACACGGCTCAGCCGCCACCGTCTGACGGTCACACACAGTTTGCCGACGGTTGCCGGACACTTTTGACACAAAATTCCAGGGGGCCATGTACCGCTCTGTCGGCGGGGTCCCGTGCCAACACCCAGGCCGGTCTCTGGAATCGTCGCTGTTGTTTTGTTCTGGGTTCCAGGTGGCGCTGTTGTTAAAATACTAGAGTAGGAATGTTGGCAGTGAGGGACAATGCAACAGGAAGCCAGCAGAACAAAACAAGCAGCGACAAAAAAAAAACAATAACAAGCACAGGCAGTTAAAATGCAAGCTCCGTCTCACAGTACAAATGTGCTCTTCACGGAGGCGTGCACATATGCTTGCAAAGTAGGTTATTAAAGGGAGCATCCCGCCTTGTATGCACTTTTCACCTTTTATTATATAAGCCACGCACAGCTTACTCAGTTAAACCAGTTTTCTAGAAATCCCTTTGATTAGCTCAGAATTTTAATTTCAAGTCCTTCTGAATAGGTCAGAACTTTGTTTTGAAGTACGCACTCCTGCGGGAGAAACCGCATTTGACTCCTTGCTCACCACTATGAAAGCGCTACACTTCATTTGCTTGCTTTTTCCGACGTATCTGTACTGCAGTTTTTGCAACACACTGTGTCAAAATTGTTGTGCTATTGACGCCACGGAAGCTTGAAAGGCTCCGTTTAGATAAAAAAAGGCCTGCAAACATAAAGCTTTTATCCGTGAATTCGGCGAAACGTTGTACAATGCCTTTGTGTCGTTTGCCGCAGTGTCTCTTTTCGAGGCACACTTTGGCTCTGGGAAGGGGAGCATCATGTAGTCTATGGTGACGCATTGATCCAAACTTCAACCAGTGCGCTTCTCGGTAACAGGCCCTTGCCACCCGCTGGCCCAATCAATAAGATTCTAAAATTCGCACCAGCAAAGGTGCGCACGGCGGTTGTTATGACGACGGTAATCGCGACTGCAGGGAAAAGGCGTAGTACTTTTGCAAAGCGTTGGCAGCGTACTTTGGAACGACAACGAAATCAAAAGTGACATCCTTATTATGTCTTGACGGTGCTGTATAGGCATTACTCAGTGCTTTTATTACACTAGGGTCCTGAGGTTTCACTGCAATATTTTTTTTAAACATGCTCCAGGGGTGGGATATTCCCTATCAGAGGAAGGACAATGAACCAGTATTGCAGTCATGGAATGCTTTGAACTGGACGGCAGCAATTGTTCCGCTGGCTCCACTTCAATTAAATACGCCTGCCATTGGTGCAGCCGCAAGTAATGTCTAATTCGTAGCGCTCATCTCTCCACTGAGACACACATTCCACGAATTTACTCCATCTTGCGTAATGCAGGAAATCTAATTCGATCGCCTTTTGACAGCACCGCCAAGACAGTGGCAGCCGACTGTCTCATCGAAGCCGACTTGCTTCACCCCAGAAGTGGGGCATACGGCCTGGCCGGCTGGCCTAGCATCGTTCCCGGCTGACTCACGGCGTGTGCCTCCAGCAGGCGCCACGCGCGCCGCGGCCCATTACCGGACCGACCCGCCCGTCCAGGCGCTCGTCACAGGCCGCAGAGCTGGGTTGCGGCAGCACCATTCCCACGCTAGTGGCGTCGGTGCCGGCCGGGCCGCCCCACAGCCCGGCGCCGTATGGCTGTCACTCCTTGCCGACCGCAGATGACACAGGTGGCCCGGCAAGCCGCTCCGTGTCGCGGCGGTACGGCGGACTAGCATGTACCAGTCCCACACCGCTCCGTGTCGCGGCGGTACGGCCGGCTGGTATGTACCAGTCCCACACCGCTCCGTGTCGCGGCGGTACGGCGGGCTGATATGTGCCAGTCCCACACCGCTCCGTATCGCGGCGGTACGGCGGGCTAGCATGTACCAGTCCCATACCGCTCCGTATCGCTGCGGGGTATGTACCCTCCCACGCTGGCGGCCCGTCTGTGACGCATACAACGCTGATGACTAATCGTCAGGACACATGGAGTCACCTACTCCCCGCCAGGGCTGACCTCGTCCGATAGGCCGTGATTCAGGCCCTCCAGTGGAGCACGCAGACTGCCGATCACAGCCACGCGATCGCGTCACAGAAAACAAAGACCTGTTGACGCCAGAATGCCGAAGCCGAGCAGCGAGCAGCGTAGGACTCGCAGCTAGAGCTAAGTGACTGGATCCCGCCTGCACGGATGGGATCATTAGCAGGCTGTTAATAGGAGCATTGCTATTGATATAAACGTGTAATCTTTTGGTTCCTATATAGTTGTGTGCAAAAATTCAACAAAGATGCTGATGTGATAGACAGGCATTTACACCACGCTAGAGACACATGAAAATAGGCCAATATTTGACTTTGATCAGAGATTTACAATCCGCAGTGGGAAGCTGATGGTGTGATGCTGACAGGCAGACGCCCAGGACGACAAATGAGCTGCCTGGGGTGCCGCCTCCTCTCTCGGTGGGACGTCCCGCAGGATAGTCGACGCGGAGGGTCGAGGCCGGCGGCGTGCAGCGTTGGAGTGAGCGGCGGGCGGCGACAGCGCCAACCGCTGAGCCACCAGGGCCGCCGCCTCCCGCTGGGCTGCGCGCTTTGTTCGAAACAGCTGTCGCGTCGGGCCGGGCTGATGCTCACCACTAGGGCGGCGCCACCGGCGCGCGTCACCACGCATGGCCGCCGGCTCGTGTAACTAATGGCTGCCGGCTTAGATCATTATGAGAGGGAAGTGTGCGAAGGGATCCAGCCACGTGCATCGCCGGTGCCTGGGTCGGCAGCAGTCGACGGCACCACTATCAGCGGACGTTGTCCCGTGCAGCGCCGGTACCTGGGTCGGCAGCAGTCGGCGGCACTACTATCAGCGGACGTTGTCCCGTGCATCGCCGGTACCTGGGTCGGCAGCAGTCGGCGGCACCACTATCAGCGGACGTTGTCCCGTGCATCGCCGGTGCCTGGGTCGGCAGCAGTCGGCGGCACCACTATCAGCGGACGTTGTCCCGTGCATCGCCGGTACCTGGGTCGGCAGCAGTCGGCGGCACCACTATCAGCGGACGTTGTCCCGTGCATCGCCGGTACCTGGGTCGGCAGCAGTCGGCGGCGCCACTATCAGCGGGCGTCGTCCCGTGCATTGCCGGTGCCTGGGTCGGCAGCAGTCGGTGGCACGTCTACCAGCGGACGTTGTCCCGTGTCGGATTCGACAGGTTAACAGAGACACGAAATTAGACTCACATAGCTTACTCGGGTCGGAGGAGTCGCTGGGGCACCTCGAAGCACAACGCCATACCGCTATTCCCATCTATCTTCTCGTCAACCTAAGCCCAGCCAGGGTCTGCCAGCAAACGACAGCCCGCCCGCGCCTAGCCGCGTCTGTCTCGGAAACGACAGCCTGCCCGCGCCTAGCCGCGTCTGTCCCGGAAACGACAGCCTGCCCGCACCTAATCGCGTCTGTCCCGGAAACGACAGCCCGCCTGCGCCTAGCCGCGTCTGTCCCGGAAACGACAGCCCGCCCGCACCTAATCGCGTCTGTCCCGGAAACGACAGCCCGCCCGCGCCTAGCCACGTCTGTCCCGGAAACGACAGCCCGCCCGCACCTAGCCGCGTCTGTCCCGGAAACGATAGCCCGCCCGCACCTAATCGCGTCTGTCCCGGAAACAACAGCCTGCCCGAACCTAGCCGCACCTGTCCCGGAAACGACAGCCCGCCCGCACCTCATTGCGTCTGTCCCGAGAGCGTGTCGGCCAATAATTCCAGCCGTGCCGTAGGCCGATTATGCTGACCACGAGCAAGACCAATCATATCTGCCCACGAAAACCAGAGGAAAAACGGTATCAACATGGTCTACAACGCCGCGACCATTGCTCCACGCTATTGTGCATGTCATTATAAGAACATTTTATGCTCGATGTTCAGACAGTGTCGTACCATTTTTGCCACGTCGCTTAACATAACGACGAGACTACGAAATGGAGCGCTTAGTAATGCAGTTTGGCAGCGAAAAATCATGTTTTTGCCTTAAAGTGGAGCTTCAGACTGAGACCTGAGAAGACAGCAAATAAGTGAGCACCCTCAAAGCAATTTTCAGGCAGACCATGCAGAGCCTTCTTTCTTAGTTTGAGAGTAAGAATGGATAGAGCTGGAGACCTTGACGTGGCAAAATTGGCGGAACGAGTCGGTTTCAGTAGACAAATAACATTTTGTCCATATTGTAAGAAATGTCAACATACGGCCACCACTACATCTGCCTTACCAAACTTCTAACCAATGCTTGTAAAGTGTGTCAAATATTCAGTAGCGTCCAGGAGCCGTGGCAGCATGAAATGCGTCTCGGGGCTATTATTAATAGATATTGTGAGCGGCCCTTCATAATGAGGCAGTGGAGGATTGATGATTATGGCTAAAAATAGAGGATGGATGATTGGGTTCAAACACAATTAATCCGTTATGCAAGTCAACGAGATTGTTCTACAGTTGTATGGGGTTTTAAAGTAAGATGATATTTCCAAGATCATTCAGAGCAGTTCAAAGCCATGCTCTTTTTAAGACTAAAATCCTCTTGCTCCTGAACTTGACGCCCGTGAGCTTGTGCTGACTATTTCGTGCAGAATATTTCAAAGTCACCCAGACATGCATGCCATCATAAAAACATTAGACGAATACTGCCACGTCATCGAGCATGTAGTGTTCAAGGTTAAGACAAATGTTATCAGCAAAGTATTCGTGTCTCGCGTACATCAGCTCGATTTATGGCATCGGCGGCTATCAGTTGGCCCCCAACAAATGTAATGCATTGAATGCAAATGCAGGGTGGAGGGGGGGGGGGGGGTGCCAGCGGGGGCGGCACCAATTCAAACTTTGATCCCGTGAGTAAGCTTTTGGCTGCGTGCCTGCGGAAATGGTGCCCAAAATTTTGCAGGCATTGCGTTTTCCTATTTTTAAGGCCCGCTGGAAAATCTTATGCGTTACATCTGTTCCCACAACATTCCTAACCCCGATCGTGGCAATGCAGAACACGGCCTGTTCAGTCCTCCAAGGTCATCTGGCCTTTCGGGAGGTCGCTGCCACCGGTCGCAGACCATACCTGTCAAGCACAAATATCGAGCGCTTAAAGCGACTTGAACCTACCTCGCCGCGGGTGGGCAGACCGGAGGGCGGGCGCTCCTACTAGATGAGTTATCGAGACAGACATCCAATGTGTTTTGCTTTGACTCCTAAACGTTATAGTATATATCTCATGTTACCTGAAGAGACCTCATTTTACCCAATTCTTCCCCTTTTCAAGCTCGTAACATTCTTATTCCTTGTGGCGTAGAAGCTGCGTATGTCAGCTCTGCGGGGTACTGGCGATGCTGTCGAGGATGACCACCGCTCAGAATACTGAGAACCGTCAATATCATCGTGATTTAGCAAAACAACGCCGTTTAACCATTACTAGTTGGTTTGTCAAATGTCGCTAAATTAACGTGAGAAATTTCAAGTCATAATACCGAAAACCAAGATCAAAAGGCATTTCTTTGTTATATCAACTACAGGTGATCGGCACACGTTATTCAGTTCGCAAACGGGCACAGACCCAGTTCCAGCGCGTTCTAGTAACCCAGTATAAGTCACGGGGGAAGTAAACACGAGCAGCCTTTCTAGTGAGGCTTGAAGTCTATCAATTGCAGGCAATGTGCAGCCAAGTCGAGCACTAAATAATGCCTTTCAAATCGAATGTTTATCTCTGAAAATCATGAGGACGCTTTAAGCTTCCAATGAACTCTTCCAACACAGCGTGCACATTGGAAAGGCCTTTGGTCTAGTTCGCCACGCCGGTGACCACCTACGCAGCGCACGAGGAGGGAGCCGATCAATACGACGCTCGTCGTGTCTGCACGGCGCCACGGAGCAGTGTCCGCGGCCGTCTCCGTGTTCCGGATCGCACCCATCGCCGACCGCAGCTGGCCCAGAGCCGATCCGCGCCTGCCCGCGGCTTAATGCACGCACGGGTATCCGCACCCGCACTCGACGCACAGCCAGGAAGCGTCTTCAGGCGGCGGAGGGGGGGGGGGGGGGCGGGGCGGCGGGGCGGGCGGGCTTACGCACGGGAGGAGGGGGGGGGGGGGGGGCGAGAGGCCGCGCGCTCCTCAGACTCGGGCCGCGCGCCCGGCGACGCCGCGCCGTCAGCCCGGCCGGGTGACCAGCCGTTCTGCGTATCCCGCCGCCGCGCCGCCTGGAGCGACGCCCGCCGCCATTGATCGGCGCTGACGTCACCGCTCGATACGGCGTCCTCTGCCGCGTGCGTCCGCAGAGAGGAGGGCTACTGCAGCATCCGAGCCGGCCGGGAGAGCGCGGCCTCGCGACGCTCGGCCCGAGCCGGGAGAGCGCGGCCCGCGACGCTCGGCCCGAGCCGGGAGAGCGCGGCCCGCGACGCTCGGCCCGAGCCGGGAGAGCGCGGGCCCGCGACGGCTCGGCCCGAGCCGGGAGAGCGCGGCCCCGCGACGTTCGGCCCGAGCCGGGAGAGCGCGGCCCGCGACGCTCGGGCCCGAGCCGGGAGAGCGCGGCCCCGCGACTCTCGGGCCCGAGCCGGGAGAGCGCGGCCTGCGACGCTCGGCCCGAACCGGGAGAGCGCGGCCTGCGACGCTCGGCCCGAGCCGGGAGAGCGCGGCCCGCGGCGCTCGGCGCGTCGCCGCGCGAGACCGCCGATGACGTCTCATCCTGGCAGCCGACACCAGGCCGACTGGAAGAGCCAGCAGGGCGCCAGAAGGAGAATGACATGAATAAGGGCAGACTTGGGGCTGCTTTTTACCATTGATCATTGACCTTCATTGCTATTACACAAGTGGTGTTTGGCTATCGCTTCATGATTTATTGGCTTTGTTTACTGTACTGCGGGCGGATGAAGACTGATTCATATGTTTCTTCACGTTCAGGCACCCTCGTTTTTCCTACGGCTTCGAGGAGGTCGGAGTTCTCAGATGGCCCTTGACATCTTTTTGACGCAGAGTGTCAAAATGATGGGAACGTGGCATGCGCAAGAGGAGAAGGAGAGGGGGTCCAGGGTTGCGACAAGAGACCTACTGTGAGACAAGGGACAAGAGACCTACTGTGAAGACAAGTAACGTGGCAGACGCGATTCTGGGGCTTGAGGCAGGAGAGTTTCCAAACAGTGTGCAGCACATCAGCGGTCGTCAATGTAGCCTAGGGGCGAGGACGTCATTCAAAGCCCAGGCGCGCTGACTGATCTGCAGCGGTTTGTCTGAAGTCCGGTGGCGGCGAAATGGCTCAGTTACAGCCACAACATTCAGAACAATCCACACTTTCAGATGCTCATGAAGGCAAACACCTACACTAAGGAAGCCTTCGTTGGGAAAAGTTTCGTTCATAACATGTTAGCTCAGGCGGACTATATTCATAAGACTTGGACTCCAAAAGCCTTGCGTTCAAATGCCTGGGCACGTCGTGCCATCGTCCGGGCCTCGGAGGATCAGTACGGCTTGGAAAAACAGAGCTCGCTTCGCTGATGCAGTCCGACAGCTAACTTTGAAACCTGCGCCCAACTCTGGCAAATGAACGGTACTCCAGTAGATCACTACCTTCTTAGGCATTACAAAAGACGAGCTGCAGCAGCGGGTTGCCCCACTCAGCAGGACGCCCTCGGGCACGTCGCCACGACACTAGTGTTTACCGCTCGATAAAACTAATGTTCGCCGCTCGACATCATTGGTATTCGCCGCTCGACATCACTAGTGTTCGCCGTCCGACATCACTAATGTTCGCCGCTCGACATCCTCCTCTCTACTGATCCTCAGTAATATGAGGGCTCTTCAGTCACGAGGCGTTCGGATGCTACGGTTTCGGGCGCAGGTCATCTGATTGTCCGAAGTCACGAGGTGTTCCGACGACAGGAGCTGGAGGCGTGAGGTCTCCTGGTCGTACGTCTTCTGAGCGTGCCCCCCCCCCCCCCCGATTAAAGCTTTAGTGGGTCTCTTGACTGATCCCTAGTCTCCTGGGTCAAGTCAGCAGTCATTTGAACATAAACAGTTGCTCATGCACAGAGCAGTCCCAGGCACACGTATTCCCCCCCCCCCCCGGCTCACGTACAAATTTACGGATGCATCACTTAACTTTTTCATGACAGCGTTTATTCGATTGGTACCCAATTTGGTGCCGCCGCATTCCACAGGCACCTAATTCTGAAAAGTACTGGATCTAGTACAGAAGTTGGTACTCATCTCACCATGTTTCTCAAGGTCTACCAAACAAGTCAGTAAAATTTGCTCTGGAAACATTACAGATGGTGAATTTGCCCAATGGCCCGCGGGACCCAGTCGTTAAGTGCCGCAGACATGAAATGTTCAATAGGTACAAGACATGAAGTGAAAACGCGCGTGCACGCATAGCGAAAATATGGCTGTTTTGATGACCTTGGCGAGATCCATGCTTCTGTTTCTGTACATCATTTTTTTTAGGACATTTCAGATCTGGAAAGAATCAGGGCCACTGTGTAGTAATGCTTTCGTAAAAGGGGCTGGTATGTACGTGGCCAAATTTTGTCGATAAAAACTCCACGTGGACACGCAGTAATAACATGGAAAACTTCCGACGTCCTTTAACGGCATGTAAAAAATTGCGTAAGCCCATTGCACGCTTGATTTGGTTTTCAATGAAAATATTGTATTGTATCCCTTATGAAATCCTGCGTACCGCCTGAGCATAGAAATTCAGGGTATAGGTCACCACGGCGTAGGTCTCCACCGCGCGCGTTTTTGGGGTCTATGTCCTGCGGGCGCAGATCTTTTGAGCTAATCATATATATATATATATATATATATATATATATATATATATATATATATATATATATATGTATATATATATATATATATATATATATATATATATATATACATACCCTACGTGGGTAGGAATTTTAGTCGTACATTTCGCGGACACCCGTGATTAGAGTGTGCGTCTTATGACAAAGGTATCCCAACGTTGGCGTCCAGTCCAGTCCAGAGCGTTGGTCTGCTGACTGCCGCTCCCAACAACGCACATTTCCTTGACGGAAGTTTTCCGGGCGTGTGTACTATGAGAGCAGATCTGCAGAGCCTTGGGTCCTTCGAGACGCTCATTCCTGGCCACCAGCGGAGGCCGGGCCGGGCGCGGCCTGGGGTCCGGCCAGAGCCGAGCGCCGGGTCCCGTCTCGGCCATCGCCACGCCGCCACAGGATAGACACTTGAGCCCAATTGAGCTTCATCAGTCATTTAGGGGCCGGGCACGTGACGGTGTCTTGCACCCGCAGCCTGGACGTGATTCGGTGGGAGCGGAGCGCTGCGGGCCAATCTCGCCACAAGGCCAACATGGCGATGGCCGGGTCACCGGCTGCGGCGATAGGGCTCCGTCCTGGCGGCGACCAAACAAGCCGCTTAGCACCGCTCGAACCGGGACAACATCGTCGGGTCCTGGCCGGGTTTAACCGGTCTGAAACCGACGCTGGCCGACGCCCGCTCGGGTTCGAAGTATCGATTGCGGTACGTCGGTCGCCTCCGAATGTGGGCCAGCGCAGCAGCGGCCGCGTCGGTCGGTCGGTCGGGCGGTCGTCGGGCCGCGCGCAAGCGGCGCACCAACTGGAACCGCTGCCGCTCCGGACCGCAGCTCCCACCGGCTCACTAACCCGAGCACATCGGGCAGGATCCGCCGCGGACCAGTCCCGGTCCACGATCCGGTTGCGGGATGCGGCTGGGCCGTCTGACGGCGGCCTCTCGGCGCCCGCTGGCCGCACGCAGTGTCCCGATTCCGCGGGACACTGCCTGCGGTCGCGCGCTCACTCGGCCGCGCGCTGCATCAGACCTCGGCACACGCAGCGCACGCCGCGCATCTGATGATCACGTCCTTAGGCGCTGGCCGAGCTGGCACCGGCTGGGGTCCTGGTGGTGTCCTTCTATTGGCGCACAATCGCCGCAGCGCACCAACAAAAGGGATGGGCTTCATCGCATGGGGCGACAGCCCAACACAAATCTGTGTCAAACGCAAACCAGAAATAGACTCAGTGGAGCAGCGCGGAGAGCCTAAGTCACTCCCGCTCCGTAACGCGGCCGGCGGAGGAGGCGTCGCCGGCCATGTCTGGCCGACTCGGTCGATACGGAGCGCGACCGGCCGGGTCGGCTGAGGGTCAGGCCGCCGCCTGACAGAGGGCGCGCGAGTGCCGCCCGCCCCGGCCATGCCACCGGCGGCAGCTTTCGGTCCACGGCCATGCCACCAGCGGCAGCTCTTGGTCCACGGCCATGCCACCAGCGGCATCCCCGGTCCACGGCCATGCCACCAGCGGCAGCTCTCGGTCCACGGCCATGCCACCGGCGGCAGCCCCGGTCCACGGCCATGCCACCAGCGGCATCCCCGGTCCACGGCCATGCCACCAGCGACAGCTCTCGGTCCACGGCCATGCCACCGGCGGCAGCTCTCAGTCCACGGCCATGCCACCAGCGGCAGCTCTCGGTCCACGGCCATGCCATCGGCGTCAGCTCTCCGTCCACGGCCATGCCACCGGCGTCAGCTCTCGGTCCACGGCCACGCCACCGGCGGCAGCTCTCGGTCCACGGCCATGCCACCGGCGGCAGCTTTCGGTCCAGCATGCTGATTCAGGGAGCGCCCACCGGCGCCGATTCGCAGCGTTATCAGGTCGGCGCCGGGGGCGGAACTGAACAAATGGCCGGCTGCACCACCAGATCTCAGATCCATCAGCACAACGCGGCATTGGTGGGCGTCGTTCTTGGCGCTTCCTTTCTCATCTTTATATCAAAGTCTTGAAGAATGTCCTCTAGTCATTGCTTGGACGCTCGAAGAATACATTTTCAGCACCAGGCTGGGTGGAAATTTGGCCTTGTTTGACCGCAGTATTGATGTCCGAACCCCTCCGGCAATCACAAAATAACGAGCTGCTTCGAATCCAAAGCATTATCGATGCTCTCGTCGCCGAATTGCTGCCACGCAGGCGGCTGAGGGAGCGGCTGTGTCCTTTGTAAGGCTGCAGACATCAGTGGGCATCATTGATTTTACATGCTACTTACTGACAGCACTCGGCTTGCCTTTGTCAATACTGCGGGAACCAAAATGCTGAAGCGTCACATGCAAGCTAATCATGAAATGATAACGCTGGCAATACTTCTCTTTCTCTTCGAGTAGACGGTAGTGACGACCTTAATTAACAGCTATTGACATGGAGTGGAATTATTAATACAGTGGCTCTGAATGAACGTAATGGCATCCTGAGCAGGACGTGTCGCACTGCAAGTGGTGTGTTTCACAACACATTCGGATCATGACAAAAGGCAACAGTAAAACCAATCAGGCCATTTTACTAGCCCAGTTAATTAGGCCTATCCACCAAATGGCAAAGGAAATGTGTTCTGCCTACCGTTCCTCATTCATGAGCGGTTACGGAGGCGTTAGATAGATGCCGTTCTGGGTCGTTTGTCGCACTACGGTCTATACCGCGTTGGACCCAGCAGCGTAGCGAGCTGGACCCGGCATCGTAGCCGACCCGTGCCGAGATGGTCTTGCGACGTGTTGGACCGAGCACCGTGTTGGATCCTGCACCGCGAGGAAGCCTGTGCTCTGTTGGACCCTATGGCACGACATATCCTGAACCGTGTTTGATTTGTAGCCTTTTGGATCGATACCGTGTTGGATTTGTGCCGTGGAAGATATGTGCCGTGGAGGATTTGTGCCGTGTAGGATCTGTGCCGTGTGAGGATTTGTGCCGTGTGGGATCTGTGCCGTGTAGGATCTGTGTCCGTGGATAATTTGTGCCGTGTAGGATCTGTGCCGTGCGGAACTCAGTGCGCAGCGACTTTTGGCAACAAAAGTGTCTGCGCGCGAAATATTAAGCAGTTCTGCCCGCGGCTAGAAATATGTTCCCAGAACCAAGAGCTGCTGTTTCCCAACAAAAACAAGAACATTATAAATATGTTCCCAGAACCACGGGCACTGCTTTCCAACAATAACAAGACCATTAGAAGTATGCTTCTAGAGCCAAGAGCACTGTTTTCCGACAATGACAAGAACAAACATTTTTGTCACATGATGGTATCTCTTTTTTGCATTAGTTCTTACGTACAGCATAATATTTCATGTTCGCATTATAAGATGTTGTAATGTTACTATACATTAGTCTGAATTTTTTGCCTGCATTAATTTTCTGGCAATAGCGCTCAACCTGAGTTGAATTTCTGGGAACAGCGCTCAACCCAAGCACCGTCTGTTGTATGAATGCACTTGTCCAATCTTCTGATCATGAATTCCGGATTGAAGACATAATTCCTCAGCGAAAGCTTAACGTATCGTACTGTTTAACACTGTTCGTTTTGCTCTATGCCGTCCTCTGACCTTAAACGAAGTCGTTGCCTTCGACCGCAGGTCCCTTTAGTGACATATAGTGACAAATTACAGAGGCCACCTTTGGGGCTTGAATCCACACCTCCACGGGTGCATGGATTGGCAAGCAGGCGCTCTAACCAGCTGGCAACCAGGACGAACAGGCTCTTGGGCGCGTCATATGATACATTGCCGACACTCTGACAACGTTGCGCGTCCTGCCACACAGCGAGTTTCCCCTATGATTTCCGACTCACTCGACGCCGTCTTCCGACGCCGGATGATTCTGGCTGACGGCCGACTGGCCCGGGGGCTTCAGCGCGACGAGCACCGCGGCGCCCGCCTGCGTCGCGTGCCCAAAGGGCGGGCCGGGTGTCGATGGTGCGTGTGTCACTGTCGCCGGTCCGCGCACGCGAGCCGCCAGCCACCCGACACCGAAACACACCGCACACGGCCGGGCCAGGCCGTCAGGTGTTTGTTGGCTCCGCACGTCAGCCCGGCCGAGGCTAGGCCGAGGCCAGCAGGAGCTTCCAGTGAAGCGACGCCAGTGGGGACAGGCCAGTCCCGTGGACCGACGCCAGTGGGAGGCATGCCAGTCCCGTGGACCGGCGCCAGTGGGGACAGGCCAGTCCCGTGGACCGGCGCCAGTGGGAGGCATGCCAGTCCCGTGGACCGGCGCCAGTGGGAGGCATGCCAGTCCCGTGGACCGGCGCCAGTGGGGGACAGGCCAGTCCCGTGGACCGGCGCCAGTGGGAGGCATGCCAGTCCCGTGGACCGGCGCCAGTGGGGCAGCCAGTCCCGTGGACCGGCGCCAGTGTGGGACAGGCCAGTCCCGTGGACCGGCGCCAGTGGGGGACAGGCCAGTCCCGTGGACCGGCGCCAGTGTGGGACAGGCCAGTCCCGTGGACCGGCGCCAGTGGGGGACAGGCCAGTCCCGTGGACCGGCGCCAGTGGGAGGCATGCCAGTCCCGTGGACCGGCGCCAGTGTGGGACAGGCCAGTCCCGTGGACCGGCGCCAGTGGGGACAGGCCAGTTCCGTGGACTGGCGCCAGTGGGGGACAGGCCAGTCCCGTGGACCGGCGCCAGTGGAAAGACAGACTAGTCCCGTGGACTGGCGCCGGTGGAAGACAGACCAGGCCGACACAGCTCAGTCAGTACCTCTGAGCGACGCGCTCGGCGTGGGTAGCGTGCACGCACGCACTGTAGCCACAGCTGGCGCGGGCCCGGCACGCAACGCAGGGCGCCGCGCCGGCGGCCTCGCCGGCCAGCCCTCACCTGCAACACAGAACGGCCCAGTTAAGGCCAGGGTACGAGCACTCTGGGGCGTACTCGCAGCGCGGCATTAAAGATCTATGCTACGTGACGTCACGTTGCACAGTTTGCCGGACGTGTTGGCAACGCAGCAAGTTTTCTGTTTAGATCTTCGCAACTTTCGAGATGATAACGCGCGTGCGATACTCTAGCATTAACGTTTGCACGTACTACACGTGCCGCTTAAATTGAAACTGGAAATTATGTTGTTTGTAATGTGAAGCACGTCTTTTCTTCACCCATCGTTGGCGCTGAGCGCACAATGCAACTGGTTTAAAAATGAACGTACTGCGCCATTTCTGTCTCCATCGATCAAGTAAACGAAATAAATTCTGCACGTTTGGCAAAGATTCTACGTGACATTACGCGATAGCTTTGTTGTCGGGCTGCTACCGACACCAAAAGGCGCCGGATCTATGGGGTGGGATTTCATGGAATGATGTCGACAGCATAGGTTGCTTTTCGTCCGCGATGCTGTAAACACACCATAGGCGTCATGGCCAGGAAATTCCATTTTGAAGACATGTACCAATCAAAGAAAAGATCACGTTCTGGTGGTTAATATTAACCACCAAACAACAGCATCGGCGCAGGATATTTCTAAACGACAGGGGTCAAAAAAGCTTTGCAGTTGTACACGGTTTGACATGCGCTCGAATGGGGGGTGGGTCACTTAGACCCCCAAACCTTTTTCCAGAATAATTTCTGGGCGGCGCCGCATAGCCGCGCCAATTCGGGAGTTGGGTAACCGTTCTTTTGATATAAATCAAGTAGATGCACCTCATAAGGTCACTGACCTATGACAGGTCAACCTTGGCTGTCCCTGGCAAAGGGACAAGTCCCAGGACAAACCCTGGCTGTCAGCGAAGGACATCTTATGGAGTCATTTAATGTGATGCAAGAACGGAGTGTTAAACAAAGTCATGCATATCTGAGATAGTTTTTAGGTAATAAACCCATTGAATTTATAATAATAACAAAATTTATTGGCCTAGGATCACGTGCGAAGGTGAGACCGAGGTAAAAACTAGCCTGTTTTTTTACTCGAGGGCTTGGTTTGTGGGATAGTTTCTGGTACTCATTTTAAATCAATTAACGACAGTGACCGCAACAAACATGCTTCATGATATTTCTATTATTAGAGCAGGTCAATGACCTAAAATGACTCAGGTCAATTTTTTGTTTTAGGGACAAAGCGCCTAGCGCGAGCCCTGACACTGATTTAAATGACAAACAGGAGCAATCTCGGAGGCGTTTGGTCACCTTAATCTTATATAGGTCAAACAAGGATATTAATCAAACATCATTGGCCAGTTGCTTGAACAGGTATCTAGCTTCACGGGGGCTGCATGAGGAGGTATGGGAGCATTTGAGCCACCAATCTGGAGCTTGACCTTGTTTGCCCTTATCTGACCCCAATTTTATTATTTGGTAACCTCAAATTTTGACACAATTGAGTTTACATGCAAGGCTATCCACCCTGTGAATTTGGTGTTTTTAGCTGTCTTAGTTCTTGAGATATCAGGGGAAGTAAAATTGACCCCCACCCGAGCGAAGGGTGTTCAGCCAGTCACTCAGGACGAGTGTTAAGCGAAGTTCACCGCATTAAAAACTTAGGTGAAAGGTGTCCTACATTTGATGCCAGAAATAAAAAAACAATTTGGGTTCGCGTCTAAATAACACCATGACGGACCGGCGACAAACCCATAGTTTCTAGCTTATTAAATAAAAGCCTCACAAAACACCTGCTAGGGAGAATTGCGAAAACAAAGTTTCGTAAAATGCGCGATAGCGTTCATCGTGTGCAAGGCGACATACAAACATTGCGCATACAAAAGCTGCAACCCCACATTGGCTGTAATTATACACAGTAGCCTTTATAGTTAAATCCAGCAACCCAATGCATTCTTCGCTGTTCTCGGCATGAAACGAATGGGAATCTTCCTGAACGTGTGATACACATCAGCATTTCCTAGATCCCAGTGACGAACGTACGGCAAGCCGCGATTATGAAGCGCCACTAGACGACCATTCATCGCCACCTGGTTACACCACACCCATGAGCCAATTCACTATAGGAGCTAGCAATTTGCATGCAGCATCATTAGTGTCAATGCCAA
>NW_023596420.1:4059132-4062964 GCF_011947565.3 Pollicipes pollicipes | reverse complement strand
CCAGCACCGCGGCTGCCCTGGCGCCAGGCGCGGCGGCGGCTGGCGCGAGTGGGTGCCGCGGGCGGCGGCGCACGCACTGAGCCAGCGCTGACGGGCCCGTGGGCGGGGCCACCGGAGCGTGTTACGAGCCAATCGACTCGTGCGCCCGCCGGGGGTGACGTGAACGATCCATGGAACGGTCCTTCTGGAACGGCCCCGCTCCGGGCCAAGGCCTGCACCGGGGCGGGCAGGCCCAGCCAGCCGGCTCCCGCCTGCCACAACGGCACTAGTCACGGCTTACGGCCAAACAGTTCACAGAATTGATGCATGTTTTGGGTAAATGTCAAGCCCGCCAACATTTAGGATCAAGCGTTAACGTGATAGCGCTCCCGGTTTGAGTCACATGGGATTGATTCCGATCGTAGCTGTGAATAATACATTGGTTTGCCAAAAATTTGGCTGAACAAGAACAGAGCGCAAAACCCAGAACACGCCGTTATAACCTACATGCATTGATTACTTACAAGTAATGAACACCAGCAAAAGGTAAATTGGCGTTGCAATGCAAATGTTAAAAAGTCCTCCGTTTAAACTCGAGGCGCGTAAATGCACTTAAAACAAATGCGGTGTAAGAAACACCTTTTTGCCCGCAGAGTCATTGTTGTCGTTTGTCGTTCTGGCACTCTCTGCCGCCAGTTGCAGCCACTATACGCCCCCCCCCCCCCCCCACACGCACACATATACGCAGTCTGATTCAGCTGTTCACTGACATCTGGCATCAGAGCAGCAGGATCCGTAGAAATATAGACTCTCTCTCCCTCCTGAACGCAAGGCGACTGACGCACACCACTGACGCGCGACTGGCACCCAGCGCTGGTCGACGAGCTCAGGGTGACGGTCACGCGCGGCATACGCCAGTCAGGACGGCAGCGCGCCTGCTGACCCGGTCACGCAGGCATGCTTCGCCAGCAGGAAGGGCCCAACTTGGGGGCCTCCGGCGACCGGCGGTGACTTGCCCCGGCCTTGGGAGCTCGTTGTTTCGCTGACTTTCGACGTTTAGCATACGCAGCCACCCTCAGTTCCGGGACGCTCGCGGTGAGAACCGACCGACCTCTGAATCGCCCCGAAGAGCAGGTCCGCATCATGAAATACAGTCCAAACTACGCGCACACGAGGTGAGATTGCGTCCCATCTGCGAGTGGCGGTGCTGTCGGCCGCGGAGGCCTGTGCAGGTTCTTCTGTGATGGGGACAACTGGGCTCACAAGCCCTTGTGCGAGCGCCGCCGCCCACCTGGCGCCGCCTGGTGGCGTATCGACCGGGTCAGCCAGCGCGGACCGGGCCACTGGAGTCGGCCGACACGCCCCGAAGGGCCAGCCCCGCGCAGGTGGCCAGGGGGCGTGCGCCCCCCCCCCCCCCCCCCCCCCCCCCCCCCCATCCCACCGCGCGAGTGCAACAGAAAAAGCCAAACAGGGCACGGCGCAGGTGGGCGGTTTTTGTACAGAGGCGGTGCTCACATGATGCCCTAAACTAACGAAAATCTGGAGACGGTTTCTTACCTTGCACGAAGATTGACAAAAGGATCCACAGCAGCCTCATCTTGGCGGCCACCAACAGTGCGTCTACGTATTGTCACCAATATTTCCAGATAAAGACAGAACACGGGTACGCGCGCCGCCACTGCAGCGGACATCCACGGACTGACGGGAGCGCCGCGGCGGCACATCGCACAACTACGCAATTGGTGTGACGTCACACATGCGCTGCACCGCTGTTTCGCCAGGCGGCGCTGGTGGTTGAAGACGCTCGTCTTTCATTGGACTTCAGAATGCGATTCCAACTTCGAGCACAATCTCGCCTTCGGAAGTAATTCTAGGCAGAGGCATCATGAGCATTCGTCGTCTCTTAATGGAAAGGTTCTCCATGCCTCACCTTCCTCCGAAGCGTGCCGCGCGGCGAGGCTGGACTAACACAAAGGGTAACGCAGCAGGGGGGGGGGGGGGAGGGAGACACGGGAGAAAATCATTTGTTTGCCTTGGAAAGCTTTCAGAGATCTTCAGTTTAAACGAGTGTCTTGTGGCTCATGTAAATAAACCTAATTCATATCAAGCAGACCCCCACGACGGATCCTGAGGGCACTAATGCGGCCTCAGATGACCTTTCTTTATCAGGAGCAGGGGAAAGGCATTGTCAGAGCTTCGGTAAGGTGCTGCATGTCAACCGGTTGGCAAAGGGCCTCCTGATGGTGGGTGAGAGTTTCTCCCAACAAAACCAAAACACCAGATTTTGTCCACGTGATTTCCCGAGGCGTCATTTTTTTTCTTAGTCTTAGAGTTATTCTTAACTTCATGCACTGGAGCAGGAGCCAGAGAAGCTACCCCAAGATGCAGCTATGTATGTATTTTGAAGTCCGTTAGCTTAATAAAGCGGGTGTTTAATGACTTCATGGAATAAACCGCTGGAGCTTTTATTTTATGATGGCTAAGTGAACTTTTTTCTTAACAGGGAACGCACAGGCTTTATTGTATTTTTTTCTGCGTTCGACAGAAATGTTGAGAACCAAGTAAATATTAACCGTAGATCGAAGCCGTGTTAGAAATCTACATTATCATGGCAGCGAATACATGTTCATCCGAAAAGGAGCGACGTTCAGTCTATCTTGAATAGTGAAAAACTATGTCACATAGTTTCGAACACGCGCACTGGCAGGCCATTAAATGACGCTCAGGTGAGGGTCAAATTGTCCCCCCCCCCCGATTTCTTCAAATGTTTTCTGAACGGCGAGGCGCAACCGCACCAAATTTTCCATAGCTATAGACAAATGGATAGCGGATCGTTTGGTGTTGACAATTTAGATGTACCTTGTAAGGTCCCTGACCTACGGCAGGTCAGAGTCAGGCCACGGATTCCACGAAGTCAATTTCTAGGGAATTGTTCAGTCTGATGCAACAACGGAGTGTTAGACGAGACCACACGGCTTCTTTGATAGTTTATTTTTAGGCAACGCAACAATTGAATGAGCAAATTTCATTCGCCTAAGGTCAGCTTTGAAGGTCAGACCAGTCAAAAAAAATTTGTCCTATTACTCTAGGGCTTGCTGTATGGAGTAGTTTCTGGTGTCCATCTCGATCTGATTGGCAATAGGAACCGCATTATACATCCTACATGCACTCATCAAAGGTCAGAATAGGCCGCTGACCTAAAATTAATTAGTTTTAGGTCCCAGGTCCCAGTCAGGTCAACGTTTTGTTTTTAGTAACATACTGCCTAGCGTAATATTTGTTGCTTATTCAAATGCAAAACTCAAAGCGGTCTTGTATTATTTTGTCGCCATCACCTTCGAAAGGTCAAACAAGGGCACTGACCTTGAATGATCGTGTGAAATTTTGCTTAGAACGGGTATCTAGGTTCCGGGGACAATTTGGAGACCAGCCTGGAGACTGACCTTGTTTTTTTCTTATCTGACCCAAAGGTCATGACCTAGGAACCCCAAACTCTGACCTCAGTGTGTTCAGGTACAGGTCAACACCCTCTGTAAATTTGGTGTGTCTAGCTTTCTTAGTTCCTGAAATCTCAGATGCCTCATATTGACCTCCACCCGAACGAAGGGTATTCACCGGACACCCGGGCCCGTGTTAAGAAATTTCCCGAAGCCCGGCGTCTTCATCGTTGCGGTCTTCATCGGAGGCGCGGCGTAACCACCGCGATGGCCAATGGGCTTGCGAAAATGCTATCTTATTTAAAAGAAGTAATTTTGAGCAATTTAGGAAATAATATCGTACTGTTAGGAAGGCAGTGTGGATGGACATTTCGTCAGTGCGATTTTCAGATCGATAAAATGGACAGATTACCATT